>NW_019215347.1:0-15612 GCF_002532875.2 Varroa jacobsoni | reverse complement strand
GTAGACTCGGTGGTGATAAAGCTGTTATTGGAGCCGAATAGCTTCGACGATGACCCCGAATCATCATCAACTGCCGTTTTTTTAGATATTCAGGCATAATATTTACCTTTATTAACTATACTTTATTACAACTTCTATAATATTTGTAAATGCTTAATCGACAAAGTGTTACAAGCAATTGACCTACCACGTAAATTATCTAGGAAGTTTTAATTTTAACAAAAAAATAAGATTTTACATCCTATAGTGTAATTCATATCCCAGCTTTCATGAAATGCAATTGCGCTTATGTATAGACACTCAGATAGAGCCGGTTACTTTGTGGATTTATATTCGCATCAGCTCGTATTGGTATAACCAATACCGGCTTAAAGGAGGTGACAGGCGTCTTTTGACAGTTAGAAAGTTTATATCTATCTAAATAAAAACAAATACTTAAACAAAACTAAATTATTTATTTATTCTATGTTCAGTAGTAACCATGCGCCAAACAATATTCATAGGTTTAAAGTTGTTAAGATGTCACGTTAATGTGCTATTAACAATAATATTCTAAGAAAATTATATTTTGAATTTATAGCAGGCCAGAAGCCTTATAAATCAAAGTTATCAAAGAGTCTGAAGGTGTAAAGAGGCTAATTGTTGATGCTCTTCTAAACAACCCAATTGATAATTTCTATTTTCCATTTTAACACAACTGTTAGTTTCAAATCGGTGTATCAAAATGACGTTTCGAACCGTTCCTCAGTTCTTTGACTAAAACTTGTTGAGCCGCGCGAAAACTTTCTTGGACGTTTCAGAGACCGCAAAAAAACTAGCAGTACGGTAGACAATCGATCTGTATTAAAAAAAAAAAATTGACTTTGATGAGGATTGGTTTAGTGCAAAAAGACTGGATAATAGCTAATTTTTGCCCAAATTACTAAAACCACACATTGCTTTGCACCATGACAAAGTTGTTGTTTGATTCTGAAGAGAACACGCTTTTTTCTGGTATCAAGAATAGCAAATGAACGCATGTTTGTTACAACAAATAGTCCAAAAAGGTTTGTCCCATTTAAATGGTGTATATATATATATATATATATACATATACATATATGCACATATTGTCGTTGGCGATTTTGGTTACATTGTGTATATGCAATATAGTTTATATGTTAGAACACAGAGAGTCCGCACGAACGAGACACCCGGGTTGAGCCGGCTGACTTTGCCAAGCTGAGTGGCGGCCTCTATCGCGTGTTCCGTGAAATCTTTTCTCTTTGTAAACCTGCCCTCCTCTGTTTCCCCTTGAAAGAGATGAGCGACAACAACCAAAAGGCTTCCCTTTCCGCTCAGGCTCACTCACACACAGCGCGAATCTCCATTTTCGCCCAGCGCTCTCTCCTCTCTCCGCCGTTATCCGGTACCCCTGGACTGCGTGCTCAGGAGTAAAAGCAAACAAACACAGGCCGCACAGGGGAGCGGCGACCGTTGTATTTTCTGTTGTGGCCGCTTCGATTGCAGACACCCTCATTTTTCCATCCTAGCCTTATCAGCCGACTCCTTTTCTTCCCTGCCGTGTCATCCTATAACCACCAAAACTTAAAGTCATCCACCGCGATTAGGCAACAAACCTTCTATTTTCCTACTTCAAACACCCAGTTATACCTGGTAAAATTGTGGCTCAGAGAGAAAATCTCATAGCTTGCCACCGAATCTCATTTCTTGTGTCTTATGCATCCTGTGGTGACGCGGGTTTAAGTTGTAACTGCCTAGGACGCTGTTATCCATAGGGACTAACAGTGTTATTTCTGGCATCGTATTGTAAGAAGAATGAAAAATTGATTTCTCTTTGTCTGACAGTAGACAAAAAAAAACTCTCGTTGAGTCAGTGGTGATCGTGAGCAGAAATTTTTGATATAGTTTCTTTGACGAAAGTCCACCACGGCCATTTCCGGCACTGTCGCACGGTGGGCTGCAGATCGATCATACGGTTTCCAGTTGCATTTGCATAAACGCACACACCACCTGTAAACAGGGGGCCTATATTCAAAAAAAAAAGGTCAATAAAGAAAACAACCAACCGACCAATTTTAAAAGGTGAGTAAAAATCTTGAGTCCGCTAAATCTAGAGACATCCACGAATTAGTCCGTGCATATCCCTCAAGTCCATTTAGAATGAACAGGTTAAAAACGTTATTCGGTTAGTTGAAATAATGCTGATAGGGGCTTTTGTTTAGATTGGATTATGATGCGAAGGCAAAACAATGCAATACCTACTTTACAGTAGCTTGTGATTAAAATTGAATGGAGCTTCCAAATCTACCACCTACATTTATAGAATTTATTAAAACTGACAATGAGTGTCAGAAGGTTTATAAATCACGTTCATAGGACTTCCTCTCGATTTCAGATTTACACACAAGTGGCAAAGCCGGCAAAATGGCCAAATCTATAGTATTAACAACGCTTTCAGTATTTATGGGCTTATTCTTTGTATTCGTCGGCTCAATGAAGATCACCCCTAACATCAACCGAGAAATGCATCGGGAAATCGTAAGTTTTTTGTGCAGTAAACACAAAGCAATCCCAAACAAATTCATTACATAAGCATATTATATATATATATATATCAAGACGCATACGTTTTAAAAAAATGTATCTTCTTGGGACCTTTTTTTACACATAAACTTTTTGTTCTAAAGCTGTACGAGATATCAGAAATCACTTATTAAATATTGGAATCTCTATTATCAGCGAGGGGTCAACAGAACAGAGCGAACAAATCGTCTAAAATAGCGGTGTATCGGCGGCGAAACGACATTTAGTCGCTCCCGTCATTTACCGCAAGCTGGGTACGTCCGATTATTTATATATAGTATTCATTATGTGAATAATGACGCAGGTACCTGCCTATAAAAGTATTAGAATATTTATTTAGAGAAGCCATTAATATAGAATAGATAAGAGTGAATATATTAAGCGTTTTGTTATTCTTTTTCCAGAGGCGAAATTTTGTACAATACGCAAAGGTTTTCCCGTCAGCGGTATTATTCGCATTGAAGATCAGTCCGAAATGGCTTCGTCTCATTGTTGGATGGGTCGAAGTCTGCTGTGGAACTACACTCCTGCTTATTCCTGGTGAGTAGAAAGTAATCAGATTAACACAGTTATCCAAATGTAGCAAACTATAACAATAATATAATCAATCGTCTGCCAAACGAGCTCGAGTACGATAAAGAGCTTGTGAGATGGACACACGTGTACCATGACCCTCAACTGCCTTACAAAGAAATCGATTACATATATAATTACTGTTTTTTGTATCCTTTTTTTTTCTTTCATTTTACATTTACCTGATCCTACCTGTATGATCGCAAGGGGAAGCCTGGTGATTTCATGCATGTACGCGGGTGGATTTGACTCGTAGTATCACTCTAGTATTCTATTTCGCAATAGAATGCACATAACTATCGATATTAGTACAATAATAAGATATATCTTTCAATGAAAAACGGTGTCATCTCATCTTATCCCCCATCATCTTAGAGATGACTCAAGCTCTATTGCATACGATATACGATTTTATACATATATATACGTATATATAATACACTTAATATATATGCTTATCAAAATGGACGAAACCCGATAAATCGTACCTGTTAGATGTGAGCGAAAGCGGGAATTAGCTCAAGGAAATTGCTGGGTAAAAATGTAACATTACGACACAAAGCAATACAGTCAGAAACAGGGGGCTCCGTCCGTCGCGCCACATGATGCTACAACTAACGGAACGCTAGATAGAGTTTGAATCCATATTTAGCCGCGTCTAGTTCTGTCAATTAGCGTTGGCTAGTAGTACGGACGCGTATAGGAATAATAAGCTAGAAACACTGAGCTTGAATGTTGACCACTTTGATGCATAGTATTTCTAATGGCCACCATTGTTTGGTTTGGATCTTCACAAACGTTCAGGCCACGTCAAACAACTGGTCAACTTGATACTTCTCGTGCTGTGCTTGGGTGCCGTGTACACGCATGCAATGCTTAAGTAAGTGGTTGTTTTTTAAAATTGGCTTCTATGCAATTGTTGCTAGCGATAACATTGGTTCACATAGAATGGTTTTGTTAAACCGTTAAAATAACGTCAACGGCCCAACTTTAATTTACCAAGCAATGCGTTTCCGGATACACACAGATTCAATGTTGTTCGTTTTGTTAATCGATTTCACTAATTTTAGAGATCCGTTCGAGCGTATGGCTCCTGCTCTCTTCTTCACGCTTTTACTCGGATGCCGGCTTGTCGTCTTCTACCAGGTAATATCGATGCTTAAATAAAGGAGAACTTAAGAATTAATTGATTTAACCGATGATTATTACCTAAGGCCAAAATGTGTATATTTTGTTTTTTGGAAATATTTTTCATCATTCTCCTCGCCCAGACGTTTAGGCCAGTCATTTTGCCTATTTTTTTAATATAATTTTTTCGACGGAGGACAAAGTATATCTGTTAGAAACTGGGATGACTCGGGACCACTTCGATATTCGCGTTCGTCTGTGTTTATCAAATTGTCTCAGGTTCGCAAGCGTGAGCTTAAAGCTGCGGAAAAGCTGATGGAACGCCACAGGCAAGAGGATGATCTTCGTCAGAAGCAGGACGTGCTTCGACGAATGCAAGAAGGTCCATGGACGCAGGCCGGTGTACAGCCGGGGCACGGAGGCGCACAAGGACCGGGAACATCAGCAGATGGTACCGTTCCTAAAGATGTAGCTCCGAGGGACTCGAAAAAGAACAAAAAAAAGGGCAAGAAAGAAGATTAGATGACGACTATATAGCGATTACGTTCCGGTGCTAGGTAATGATTAAAATTACTTTATAAATTTTACCATGTGCATGGGGCCTACAATGCAGATACATCTGATAAGATTCTATAAGTAAGAATGGAAAACTTCATTGATCGATACGTATTATTCGCCTCTTTTTTCCCATAATATAGCAGGACGAACGTGAGTCGATATGAAGATGTTTCAAGCCTAGTGGAAAAGGCCATGATGAAATGCAATAAAATAATTATATTCGAAAAATAGAGCAGATCCCAATAGCAGAATCATGTGGAGCTGCATTGTCCTGTAATACCGCGCTCGTATCAGTTCCTTATTACGGAGTGCGCAGTTTATTTTCTAAATGAAACAAAATAGATTCTTTACATGCACCAATAAAGATAAATATTCTGCAAATAATTTTCAATTAATAATTATCACCGTATATCTTTTACAAATACGTATACGTCACGTAGACAGCAAAACAACGTGATTAACTATGGCTATTTTAAGAGACAAATATAGCTGTGTACAGAAGGATGAAAAATCAACATACAGTTGAGTAGAGGTCAGCCTTTGTGTTCTTTATATGATTCCTGTTTTTATTATATATTTTGGCTGACTCTCGTAAGATAGTTTTTTAGAGTCTTATATGGAAGGTACAACGCTTATTCTGAACTAATATAGCAAGGAAAACAACATAAAAATCCTTATTTATTAAAGTGTTTCTTGATCACCCTTCATATGCCATTCTGTGAACAAAAAAAATCATTCTAAGCACATTTTATAAATAATCTGCGCGTAAACGTAAATCGTATCCATCGCACAGTGTATGCAAACCATCTAATATCCACCCAACATCTTCCTGTAGTATCAACTATATGACGTAACTACGAAGCCACATATTCGAGTTTTTTGTAATAATACGAGTACATAACATGGCAATAAAAACGTATGGTGTGAAGGACCTCAAGATCATGATTTTAAAACTCATTTTACAAGTGAGATTATAATAATATCACCATTGGTGCATGAATACACACTGATTTAAAAAAAAAAGTTAAGTTCACAGTTATAAGTTAGTTAGCAGCAAGTTAACTATATATTGTTTGCTATAAAACAACTGATTATATAGCACTTCATCAATGCTCTCAATTGAATAATCCGTCTTTATACAATTCTTTCGATCCCAAGTAATAGTCGAGTGCTGGTATTCTTGAAGAAATAAACGTTTTCCATACTCGTTGAGCGTTCCTCATTGAGGTCCGTTAGGTATAGTTTGTATGTGACAACCATGAGAAACAGACAAACAGTATTTTTATATGGCTTTCACTATTCTACAGAAGATCACAACGGTCACATAGTTCACTGCTTTAGCCAGATTCATAAGTAAGTCGTGTATGTTAGAATGAAGAACGAATGTATAATGGGAAAACTCTTAGCAGTGTTTTTGCTTGCTATTCACCTACCTGCCTTTCTGTTTATGGAATTTACTAGAAAAAAAAAAAAAAAGAACTTCCATCAAGTTAGCTGTTCTCGTCTTTGATGACTTAAATGAAAAAAAATCTCTATGATAATTTAAAATGTTTCATATTCTGTCTTCGATGGTATAGTATAGCTGTATAGTTACACTTTGAACACTCAAACAAGGTAAGCAGGCAAAAAAGAAGACTTTCCATTTTCCGCATAGAATGGCTTGTTTAGCAAATTCATATGAATGTTCTTAAAGGACTGTTTGTGACCTATACATAGATAGCCTTTGTAGCTTTGCTTGTGTCAAGTTCGCATACAGACATTAGCATTATTTCAAAAAAAAAATTCTATGGCTGCTTTTTTTCTCAGTAAATTTTAGTTCATATAATCCCAATCCTTTCCATATGTTTGCATTTATTCTGACTTTTTCACATGGGTTCTCAAGGGTATTATCGTGTATTTTTTATCTAAGAAAATTATATATATATTTTTTGTATTTTTATAGTTTTATTAAGACATATGTTTTTTGTTTTTTTCCGTATCCTACGATTTACATTCATTCTTTACATTTTTCTCAGAGGAATTTCATTCACACTTCAGAAAAGTGCACCCTTCACAATCCTGTACATGAAACATAACCATGATTCGGATGGCTAATTTCTTTAGTGAAAAATATGTTAAGCTCTATATTTTAAAAATAGCATTATAGCTATTTCTTTCAGCTTCCAGTGTTTGGGAATCAGTTGCTTTTGACAACTTTGAGCTCTTTTGACAGTATGATCGGCCGATGTTAATTCGCCTGTTCGTTTTCTAACTATTTTAGATATTAAATAAAAACATTAATTTATCATGAATGTTGCTTAAGCTGCAATCAAATTGAACTAATTGTTAAAATGGTGGAATTGGCGTCAAATTAGCCGAGTACCAAGCAATATTAAAAAAGGGTATATTTTCATGTTACTTTGTCTTCGTCGGAGTTTTTCTATCTTTCCATTACTCTATCTCTCCGTAAACGATTTTGATCGAATTATTTCTCTGCTAACTAGAGTAGACTGTGTCTATAATGTTGACTGACTGCTGTTCACGTAGAATCATGCACAAAACGTCACTCAGCATATGGTCGAAAAATAGGTTGTTAAGATTCCTTTCCGTAAGACAATAGTTTGCACAGCGCGGGCACTTTAAACCAATGGAAAATACACCGATTAAATACTTATTAGTAAGTTAGAACTAACCTAAGTACGTAAGGTGTCAAGGGACGTTTCTGTAGTGCGATCAAGCATGTAAATTGAGAAACGATACCTTACAAGTATATCAAGATTTTCAAATTTTGCTCGGAATATTGAAAATCTAGTTGCTTGCCTAGACGTACATCTAGACTTGCCTAATATGTACAGGCCGCGTACATATTCTAACAACGACTTACAACATGTTAAACTATATACCAGCGTAAAGTAAACCTCTAATAGTTAGTACACATATTTGGAGGTTGCATTTTTTTTTTTATAAATTAATTATGTGTTCATCATTATGCGTATTTTTAGCAGGCAAACAAATACAAACAACTATTATATGCCCTACTTAATAAAGTAAAGCTTCAGCAAAACCTATTGGGTTACGATACGACAACCCTTCTATTCGAAACAATGAGCTACGAGTTTACATGGGTTTAAATATGCGCTCCGTCGCGTCTTTCAGTCAGAAAATATCCCTCCCTTCTGAAGCACCGCATCAATATTTACTTAATATCATGTTATTGTTCTTCGTTACGCAAACCGCTTGCAGCAACAGAGGCCAATAATTAAATACTGCAACTAACGATCAAATAAGGTGCCTTAGACATCAGTTGCTAATATTTTTTTTCAATGGAATATACATCACAAAAAACAGAACTGTCCAAATCATCCTTTCTGAACGCATAAGCGTAATCTGCCAATTTTATGTGATGAACAGATATCTTTTACCGGCGGAACAAATCATTGACACCAAGGTATTCTGCAGTAATAAATAATCTTCCTAGCCGTTGAAGCCTACATCTACGATTGCTCTCCAGGTGGCACCTAATTAGACCTATCTGACATTTGACATCACGACTGCCTGTTACCCAGGACTTTTATCACAGATCTGGATTAAATAAGGGCTGGGTGTAGGGGACATTAGTCTGAGCTTTTTACGGGGACGACCTAAGGCAGGTTTAGAGTAATAGAGTATACGACTCCTGTTTTGGAAGGCAAATGCCGCACTTTAGAAAACAGCGGGCTAATTCACTCTAGAATACGACTTGCAGGATTAATGAGGTACTGGAATCCAAAGTGACACCTCGCGAAGTTGCGGTTCGCGGGTTCGTGGCAGCAAGGAAGTGTTTGTATGTAAAAATCTTCATAAGGGCTAATATAGGCGTATATATGGGTATTAAATCCAATATTATAGTAAAAGTAACATTTTTTTTTATGGAAGCGGTGAACATATATCCAAAACACAGGCCAAGGTATAATAGAGTGACACAAGATCAAACCTCGTAACAAACCTCGTAGAAAAGAAATTCATCAGTTCTCGTAACTGTAATCGTGTAGAAACATCAAAGTAACGCCTAATAGCATTGATATCAATTGACATGAAAAGATAAGGCTGATTATGCGCATTTTGCTGAAACACTCTGTCGTATAACCTTGGTCCTTTTAAAGAATATCTGGGCAAAAGACGACAACGGGTAATTTTCAAAAGTTGCCGCTTGTATAAAAAAAACTATGCAACTCACGCATGTGTAAAATACAGCGTACATTGTAGAATAAACGATGAAACCTTCTACATTTCTTACGACTTCAACTGTGACGGTGGCGGTACCGGACGGTGCACAGTTTCCCGTGAGGATAACATTGTGTCATCTTATGCTCTAGCTTGCGATATAGCATCTATGCTCTGTGATAACAACGTTATAATATAATAATAAATAATGTTTTATTATAACACATGGTCTCGTAATATAGTATCATATCACCGTGTATTCAAATTCATATCAAACTTCATATGCACAAAGGCAAGTCTCTGGAATGGTGGTCTATTCAGTCTGTGAAACGGCCCAGCTTATCCGACAAACACCATAAAAGGACCCCAGTTCGCCTTCGGGTGGTGCGCTGTGTCATTTGTAGGTTTCGCCCCAGCAGTCCGATTGTGGGTTCGTTCGCCGCAAGTGACACAGCCAGCCCACGTAAGTGTCAAATTTATACCTCACACGTCGTGGGCGCCTAACGGTAAATACTAACGTTTGAATCATTTAATGTTAATCTACGCGTATAGACACCACATTGTGCATTCCTTATCCTTACAGAAACTTCAGTTAACTTATTACCTCAGAGCACGTATAAATCAAAATCATAAGCAATAGCCATTGTTCGGAATCTTCTATTAAAGGCATTTTACTTTATCGTTGGTTATCATTGCGACCATTCGGTGCTTAAACGAGTGTAATCATAGCTATGTTTCATCGAACTTCGATAACCTTAATTGTACTCTATTTCTAACCGTCGTCATGAACTAATTAGCTGTCCAATTGGTTTTGCAACCCAAAAACATAAATATCAACTCCTGTGATAATAATACAGTTTAATTGATATATTGAATGATTTTTTTGCTATACTATAGTCATATTTATATGAATACCTGTGATTTTATACAGCCTATGACAGTTCTGTTTACCTAGGACTTCCATGATCATAAATAAAAAACAGAGTAAAATAGTAACTCTGATACAGATCTTTCTATCATTCCTAACTTTGTAACGGAAATTTCGGATCGATTTCTACAAATTACAAAAATTCCACAAAATATTAATTAGTTAATTTCAGTAATATGCGTAGGGGTAGCTATTAAACGGGTTATTGATCTGTTTTTTGTTGTCACGCGCTGACGGTTTATTGTCCCGTTAATGACCATCTATTAGCAAACGCTATTTATACTAAAGATGGCGCATTTATTTACTTTATATCTTGTTCTGCGCACTTTACTATGCTAGCCCGGGTTCCGGGGGAGAGGTTGCCCCGTGTCGGGTTGACAGGCCATCCTGGAAGCATGCAAAGCAGTCGTTGGCGCAAAACTTCGTGAAGCTGCTAGTGCTGATTAAGCCAACCTGGTTATATCTCCGATTTACTTATGTGCCAGGCATTGTTTATTAGCCAGCTGGTGCAGGCTTGCTAGGAAATCGCACTCGCTAGAACTTAACAGGTCACGCAGAAAAACAAATTGTCCAGAATATAGCTGGTTCATCTGAACCTCTGTCATATAGCCTGGCAATTAACGTAATGCATAGAGCATATGGTGTGCAAATAACGCAAGGGAGCCCAAATTTCAACATTGTGCGATTCTTTGTACAAAGTAGCCATTCTTAGCTCTTCGATAGACTATGGTTTTTTTTTAACGCAATTCTACTTTTTCGAAGCACTTTATTCCTTTCTTAAATAACATAGTAACAAGAGTGTAACATTTATTGTCATAAGACAAGCATAATTTGCACACAATGATTCTCCTGTGTATAATGAAAGCCTTAGAAAATAGATGGAACCAATAACAGGGAGATTAAAATACGTAAATGCTAATTCAGTACAAATTCTGACCACGTGTAAGAAGCCCTTTTTCCAGCCTGTGGTGGTTTTCCTCGCTTAAGGATACGACGGCCGTGTCTAAGATTTGTCAAGACCTTGAATAAAAAAGGAACCCCGCTCAAGTACAAGAACATTTGTGTCATTACCAGGATTTCGAAGTTTTCAGGTAGGAACGCTATTATTCATAAATATAGATTCATAAAGAGCATATTGTTTCCTTCAATAGAAGCCGCTACCGTCTTAGGCTTAGGTAACATTCGTTTCCAGAAACTATTAGAGGAAATCTAACCGATAAAATGAGAGGTCTGTCGTTTAAGTGTAGAATTTCTAAATTTCTCAATCCTAGGTCCTACGAAACGAAATACCCACAGATTTGCCATACCGTTTTTTTCTTCAACTTAATCTTGTCCTGACCGGTAACACACTTTATGATGTGAACAAGGTGCAGCGGCCCCTAGCGAAACAATGCTTGGCAGAACACTGGACCTGAAGGAAGAGGGTCCGAACAGCTAGATCAGCCTTACCAAGAAAAACCTCGAAAGGCAGAGGAAGATCCTCGAGAGGGTTTCTAAGGTGACCTATCTGACGGTAAACTTACACAATTAGAAGGCTAAACAAGAAAGGAAATTGCTGTCGCTACGAAGAAAGGCATGCTCTAAATAAACCTTGCTACGAAGCAAATTAAGTTGCTCCAGATGCTAAAAAAGCAGAAGGCTTTACTGGATAAGTAGATCGATACTAAGGAAGACGCCCGCAAAGCACAAGAGCTATTTCTTCTAAAACACACTGGAAATAGAAATAAAGATTTTTAGAACGCATATTGGCCTAATAAAAGAACAATACAAAAGACAGCGCAATTTGCTGAAGAGGACTTTTAAGGAACAGATCAAGATAACTGGAAAGCTAAAAGCAGCTTGAAAGCCAATTAATTCCCCATTCCTAAGCAGCAGATTGAGAACGCTACTAATACTGCTGGAAACGTAGCGGATAGCGCCAAGATTCAACCTGCCTTTGCGCAGAACCAAATTGGATTCGATAACGAGGCACTACGTAAGCGTATAATGTCAGCCCTGAATTTTATCAGGCAAAAGGTTGAGAAAGTTGCTAAGAAATAAAGCGAACTCTCCCACAAGCACCTGGTGAAGGGGGCAAGACTAACTAAGAGACAGCGTCAACTGTAGAAGGAGCAGATCGAAAACGAGATGAAATTAATCAAGAAACAATTGGAGAGTAAGGCCGACCTTGGGGAAAAACGGGCCGAAGAAGAACGTAACCTACTGAACAAGCAGTGGGAAAAACAGGCCAAAGCGGCCAAAAAGCTGGTAGAATCTGCTCAGAACCAATGGGAGAAAACACAAGATCTGCTTAAAAGACGTATCAAGCAGCAAACAGATTCAGTTAGAAAATAACTCGAAAAAGAGGCCGATATCGCTGCAAAATAACTTGAACATGCTGATAAAATGGGCGAAAAAAGCAGGACTTTATCAAGAAGCAATTGGAAAAATAGGTAGAACCTGCACAAAACTTCAAAAAGAGCAGGGCCTGCTTGTGAAATATTTTTTGCAGCATCCACCTCCTTTTGAAAAGGAGGTGGATGCTGCAAAAAAGCAAGCTCAACTTGCCAAGGGACAGGCTCATGAATTAACTTATTCTTTATTAATATGAATCTGTCTGTTGCTCGGTCTTTCTTTTGAGCAGATCTTGCTTTTTCTCCGATCGGTTCTGAGCGGGTTCTGCCAACTTTTCGGCCGCTTCGGGCAAAGTCTAATCTAATAATTTGCAGAAAAAGACGTTGCTTTTCAGGACCGTGATAAACCATGCTACTATGAACTTTTTCAATCTGAAGCGCGGAGAAAGAATCGCTTTTTAGTACACAGCCAAATAGAATAAGTTAAAAAAACAAAAGTAAAAAATATGTGCGCACGATATTTGCCTTTGGTTGTTCACAGTATTTTATACCAGTATCCAAAAAAAAAAAAAACTGCAGCAAAAATTAATGCAGTTGTAAATATTATAAATAACATAATAAATCTACAGTCCAATCCTTTATATGAGTACTGCCGTTAACGACTTCGATCGATTTTCAGTTGGTGTGCTTCCTTTTTGCGTCTTAATCCATGCACGCCTGTCAGAGGTCGGTGATGACCGTCGTTCTTAAGACAAGCTGGTGATTAACCGGTTCAGTTCATGGATACGCTTAAGACAGAAACTGATTTATGTCCAAGGAAAAAGGCGAATCAAGAAGTAATCTTTCGAGTTGAAGCCCGCCACTGCCGTTAAGCATTGTTTAAGACAGTTAGCCCCCAACACGAAATGAAGTATGTCTGCGTCCGGGTGCGAACGTAAACTGCAGCTCGGGTACAGACTAATCTAAGAAGATATTATTAGTCCTGAAATTGCAGTTCAATAGTCCTGCTTTACTTTGCCGTGCACATAAGCAAAAATACAGTTATCAATTAAAGTTGAAGCCAACAAACTTTGCGGAACGCCAGGCACCTAAAGCTACTGTAGTTAGTAAATAACTGTTAAATAATCGATTGTAAATGTTTTAAATCAGTCATCTAAACTACTTATTTAATACAGCATAGTAGAACGTTGTTCGTGATAAGGGGTCTCGATTCTCGTGAAGAGTTCCCGCTGACAAACAGCTATTTTTAGCTGTTCCGGTTCGAATCTAGGCCTGGACACATTTCGTTTCCTGTTAGGCACCAGCCGTCTCAAGTAGTGCCTAACGATTTGAGTAGCGGACGTTGTCTCGCTTTATTGTTTTGTGAGAACGTACAGTATAACCTATACACCAAATATCGATTCAGTTTTACATTATCATTCATTTGATTTAACTCTGATTATTTCAAATGCAGCAAATCAATGATAAAAATAATAAATAAGGATAGATAATCGAACTGAAAGCACGTTATGTCAAATTGAAAATATAAAATGGCGCTAAAAAGAGTCTGCCTTTATTAATTTCCCTGGTGGCATACCTATACGTATTTAAAAACTTAGGCAAGACATCATGATATTTTTGTACATCTAAATAATTTATTACAGTCTACTTGAGCTTTATATGGTTATCACGATCAATCTCTACTGCATTACCCTCGAAGCTCATTGATTTCCTATGATTTTCAGTATTTTAATATGATCACTATCGATTTGTTGTTATTATAAGTTCTTCGACCCTTCTGTCTACCTGTAGTGTTTCTATACAAAATCACAGGTTGGTAAAAATGATCTAAAAATCAACACTGTCTGCATCCTTGTTGCGCAATGATCTAAGGATAATGAATGCCGGCACACTCATTCACTTACGCTACAGTCAATCGGTAAATCAATCTATTTTTGAT
This sequence comes from Varroa jacobsoni, assembly GCF_002532875.2. Taxonomy (NCBI): domain Eukaryota; kingdom Metazoa; phylum Arthropoda; class Arachnida; order Mesostigmata; family Varroidae; genus Varroa; species Varroa jacobsoni. The sequence continues at coordinate 1,385 of NW_019215347.1, read as the reverse complement.
CCGCATTCTACATCATTTTTCCCCGCTAGGATCCGCAAAACAATAGCTCGCAATATATTCCTCTCCTCTCTGTTCTGGTGCAGCTTACGGTTTTTCGTTTTCCTATACACGGTCACATGTGACCAACACGAATCATTTCGTACTTGTTGCGTACACCATATGACGACGGTACGCGCAGCATGATCGTGCTTTTCGTCTGTAAACATTCATCATGGTTCACATTGCATACTTCACGTACCACAAACACACAACTCCCATTAAACGAGCAGTCGATAATATTCACCTTCCTAAAATAGATAAGTACAATTTCCACCTACGAGCAGGTAAAATAAGTCGATAAGGGTAAATCCAAGATAATCTCTAAGTACTGGCATGGAGCCATGCATACAAACGATGTAAACAGTATAAACCATACGAGAATAAACATAATCGTATCAGCTTTGCTAAATAAGTGGTATATTTTCTAGTAAATTTAAAGTTAATAGGTCTGTGGATCCGGTAACCCGATGGACCCGATGGCCGACACGATACACATATATTGATGGCAAAGCTTATATATCATACATCGATATAGGACATTTGGAGGCCCTGCAGCCGACCCAAGAATGACCGACGTCAGTTGTATCGTTACACGTTTTACCATTAATGTGATGACAAAGATAAATGTCCATATAAGAATTATTTCAGCTGTCATAGCATCAGTTACCAAACCTTCGTAAGCATAGCTACAAAACTGTAACAGCGCTCAATAAGGCAATCGTCCTCTCTCGCCAGTTAACTGGACTGTAATTGCTTTTCGCACACGCGCCGACTATTGCGCAAGGCTTTACACACATTTTACATATACCCTTTTACATTTGCTACGGACCAGTCATCGCATATTTAGATTGTGTTTACCTTTAAAATGGTGTATATTTTCTTTACTATATGTTTACGCCACAGTGTACATGCATACTAATTAGATTATAATTCCTCTATTAAAGGCTGAAATCTCAACGTTGTTTTTGGTTGCAAAATCGACTGCGGTCTATATATATGTACACCATTTTTATTTTAAGGTGGATATTAAAGGAAAATTAGGTTTTTCTCAAATCAAATCAAGTATTTCAATAGGATTTGCTTCAAAAGGTGGGTGATTTAGAGCGGAACTGACACGTGTAGGTATGCACTGTTTTTTGCCTGTGTGTTTTGATGCTAATGAATGCATTGTGATTGATACACTACCACTACAGAGCCTTTTCCCCAAAAAAAAGGCCGGTAGATTCGTTGCAGATCTTTAACATGCTTAATAGATTGACCTAAACAGTAATTACTGAGATAAATAACGACTACGAAATAAAAGTACCACTTTAGTTATTTTATGAAGCCCGTTCGAGTTATTGCAT
>NW_019215346.1:0-15624 GCF_002532875.2 Varroa jacobsoni | reverse complement strand
ATATATCGGTTCTTTATCTCTGTTTTTATTATGAGTCTGTGTACTGTTTACGTGTATGTACGTATGTGGTTATTTTGCTCTTGTTTAATATACACAACAACATTGCTTTTGCCGTAACTATTATTGTTTATTAGATGGGAATCAAAACCTTCTCTGACGTGCTCATTTATTTGTGTTGTCTGTCATGTGAAGGACAGTACACTATTAACGTCTCCACCGCCTCGTTTGGATGGCTCTCTGTCTCGTTTTTCTCAATTCAATATTAGAGACTCTTAATATTCTGTATATTTGAATCAGTCTTGCTACAAGTGAAAATTAATTGTGAGGTTCGTATTCGAATTGTATATTATTATTATTGTTGTTGTCGTTACTGTAAGCGTTAACTATGTGTGGTGGAAAAAATCGTCGTTGGACACGGCATTTTTAGCTTATCTTGCTTGCTTTCATTCGTACTTTTTCTGAGGCTCTACCTCATCCGTAATACATTATATATGTATAGAATTATTTTCATTATTATTATTATTATCATCGGCGTCATTGTCGGGAAGTTTCTTTACACTTTATGATTTTCATCTCATATAGATTTTCGCATATCTAATAGCACTGTCAGACATTGACATTCGATTCAAACTTGCGCGCGCTTGGCCCTCTCTCGTCCTTTCTCTATGTTTTTGTCTTTTAAAATGTTGCCTTTTTAAGCTCGCTCGGTTACGCAATCAATCAGAAGCGTTTCCATTGAATTCCCATTACACTTTATCATATTGTTATCGTAATAATAAGTATCGTTTTAACATGAACAGTGCTAAGGTTAAATGTCATAGGTAAATAATAAGCCATCATCAACATTATCAATATTATAACCATTACCATCGTCATCCTGTTCTTCGTATGAGATTGAGCATTGAGTTGTTTTTTATTTATCGTGGTACTCACCATTAGTATTACTGTTGTCGTTTCTATAATTGCGATTATTAGCTTCCATATCTAGTCGTTATTGGTGTGGTTATTTATATATATATATATATCTTTTTCATTTTCACTCCCTTTGTCTTCCCCTCTGCGCTCCTACTTCGCACAGATCTTTGTTTGAATTCTTCAAAACTTCGGAGTAGACCCATATTCTGCCGATCAATCCCAACTGGTCGTCGAGAACGAACACCGCACTTCCGATTCTGCTGTAACATTGGCTTAGACTAAATACTCTTGACGTCCTGTATTCTTCCTTCCTGATCTGCAACATGACCCGAAAGAATCCTGTATACGAGCGCATTCACATGAAGTCATAGAAACGTGTACTTGTTTTCCATCACCTTGAATTATTTCCTTTATTCTTTGTGCTCGTTATAGTTCTTTCTCATTTTGCTACGGAGTTACTATTGTTTTCCCGTCGTTAATAATTATTATTGTTACTGTTATTGTATCCTATTATAACACTATTATAATTCTATTCTCTATTATTGTGTCTATTTACATATTTTATGGGTGATCCTTTAATTTTCTACAATTAATATTGTATTGTTTACGTCACTCTTTACCACTGTTGTTATGTCAGTATCAACGTGTTCATCCTGATCGGCTGGCATCCTCACTTCATTTATAATGTGTTTAATAACTATAATAATAACAACAACAATAATACAATTATTATTAATAATAGTATATATATATATATATATATAAACTATTTACTAACAATGGCGCGCAGGATAAAAGCAATTTTTTATTTTGATTCGAGGAGGAGTACTCACGTTAACTCGTCCTTTACATTTACATTATTCCTGCTTGAAGGTTTAAAGCGTTGTCGTCTGCGTAAAGCGGCTGTTTTTGTGGAACGTGCTCTAAATAAAAGTGAGTGGCCTGGTATATGGAAATGGCTCCTATCACTTATCATTTTTCTTCGGCCTTTCGCTGTGTTCTATATTTGAGGGCTGTATCGCTATCTTCGATTCAGTGAACGGTCTCAAGCAGTCTAGTATTCACTATATACAAAACAACGCCGCCTTTAAGCGGGAGCAATCCGTTCGGGCCTGTCGTGTGGTTCGAATATTTCGCATTCGACGTTGCACATATTAATCGCCGATACAATTGTTTCGAGGCTGTTGTTGAAGCAGATTCACTGTTATCTAATTGGCCAAGATTGCGGGTTACCGGATTTGCCTTTACGGCCAAGCCAAGCTCCTTACTCGGTTGATCGCCCAGATTCGCTTAACATGTTTGTGTAATATGAACATTTTCCTAGAGCTAAGCCTTGCTGACGTAGCTTGCCCCTGATTGTACTGTTATTTGTTTTACACAGTCCGCTATTTGCTTTTGCCGCATTAGCAGTCGATTAGATCTGGGCATTCGTCACTATTGTTTATCATGCGTATATTGTGACAATAATGTAGCATGATTATCCCTGTCAATTCGTTGTTCTTGTTGCATCCAGGGGTTATTTAAGTTTGAAATTTGACGTAAAATAAATATACTATAGGATAGAGATATTTATGACATTAAAAAGTCAATCGCTAAACATCTAATAGTGGTCTAACTAAGGTTCCACAAATAAAATAGCTCAAAAATTAAATGTTAAAAAGAACGAAAACTCTTCTACGTCACGCGTCGAATTCACACACGCACACATACAACATGAACTATATCAACGAAACTTCAACTACTATGGAACTTCACCAGTGATATGGAAACTACCATATCGTACTCATTTACTAATTATAATAGTAATAAATAGTGCGTATTATCCTGTCACCTTCGACCAGTGTCAGCAAATAATCACCTCAGTCATTATGGCATCCATTATTATCAATATAATTAGTATTATTATTATTTTGCGTTACAAGTGCTCAGCATTAGCGATAATTCATCATTTTCGTACTAATGGATATAATAACAATATTACTAAAATGTAGTAAAAACTGGTAGTAGCTAGGATTTTTCTCCTTTTGTATTGTTCTCATACCATATAAAAGCATAGTCGGTCATCAATCTAATCATCATTACGATTATAGGTATGTAGCCAATATATAGAGATTAGCAGCATATATGTAGTTCACCACACTCCAATCCAGCTATACCAGAATCGCTTTTTTCTCTCCTAATCCTTTCGGCCACTGTCCTAGAGTTTAGAGCCTACACACATATCTTTTGAAAGAGAAATACACGACATATATGTACAGGGTGTCCCGAAAATGAATCATTGTAACTACAGTTTTTACTTATATATAATTAATATGAAAATTCCAAGACAGTTCATATGAATTGTATAACCTTTTCCTACCGTTGCTCTATTGAAAATGCTTTACCGATTGACAAATTTTGACAAACATCCAATGCATGGTACTATGGGACATTTTTTCTCAGTTACGGTTTTTAAATCTTCCAGTGTGGTCAGATCTCTGGCATAGCCTATGTCTTTGAGGTGTGTTCACAAGGAGAGCATTAGATCTAAAGGACGGGCAACATGTCCTATGAAACCTATCAGTTCAAGCCCTCTAAATTTGGAAGATTCTCATGACGACAATACCCTTCGCTGTGGTGGAAACAAAATTAGCCATTGTAACCAAAGTCCTTTCGAAGGCGCAACAAAACAAACTTTTGCAATGGATTACCACCAGTACATGCATCTTTTCGGGACATACTCTAATATATACGTGAATATATATACGAATTGTTATTATGCAAATATTTGTCTCATCCGTTCGGTGTGGGAGTATCGTGTTAGAATGATAACGTGGCGATCACAAACAAGAGTAACTTTTCTTAGAAATCATCTCATGGTTTCTGGTCGGCTATCCGCGTTCATCCACGGTTACTCAGCTCAGTCAGCGCTCTTTCTATATCTATCATTATACGTATTCAAATATATCCGCTCTCTTATATGTAACTGTCAATCAATCTCCAGCAAACGAGAGGTTTACTAATCGTCCCCTCAAAATATCCACTACATCAAACGAAGTCTTACTCTATATGCTCAGTTACTAGATCAGTAAAAAATTGCACTACGAACTCGTTAGGGAGGAGTGGAAATACAAGGAGCACTTCGACGAAAACAACTAGAACATTGTAAGGTATGGAAACAGTATTTGAAATACCGTCGTTGATAATCTAGTATCTTCTATAATACGCGAAGCCATATTATTCAAACAATATAGTTATTTGCCCCCTCCTCCGCCCCTCGCTCCGTGTCATCATATGAATCACCGGTAAGCACTCCGACACCTACCTGTGTACCTATATCGACGTACTTAATCAATGTATCATATATACTATCAGATTGTTGGCGTTAGTATTGAATTGGATTCAATGAGTTGTCGTTTGCGTATAGCACTGTATTCGTCATCAGTTGTCTACCGGTTCCTTATATTTGTAGCAGTCGTACAACAAGTGGCAGCTGTTATGTACAATGAGAGCTTCTTTGTGGTAGTTGTCGTAGGAGTATATACATTTTTAATGTCGACCCGCGTTGGCAAGGCTAATGTTGCCACCTAGGCTGCGAGATAGGATTCCGAAGCGGGGCATTCCGGGAGGAAGAGCCGCGGGTTTGGAGGACCAGGATTAGCCCGATTTTATGTATCCGGATTATATGCGGGTATCGGTCTGTAGCCGTTCGGTAGCAGTTCATTCACATGATGATGATTCTTATAGGTGTGACTGCCGCTGCTGTCATCATTATTATCGTGGTTACTGTCCTATTCGTGGTTATAGTTGTCACAGTTACAATCATTAGACTCTTATTACTATTATCATGATAATTCTGCATCAATTTTCTTCTTCTTATTATTATGCTTTTTGTATTGGGTTATCATCGATGACTTTCATTATGAGTTGATTAGTAACGTTAGTTGATTTAACGATGAATGCATGGATGAATGGAGCTTAAGCTAAGGAAAGGCGGGGAAGCGCAGACGGACGAGCGGGCCTCGACACATTTTTTTTTTCTACTTAAATAAACCGTTTTGTCTTTCTGAGAGCCAAAATTTCGCCAGAGAGACCTACAGGATCGTATGGTTATCATATCGTTCAGGATAAGCGTCGTTGTAATGATTTATGAAGCACGCTCGCTCGACGGCACTAGATCCGCGTCTGATGTCGGATTTGAACTAGAGAACGGTGCCCTTGCGCTGTTCAGATCTGCCTGCCTCTTGTTTTACAGCACGTCTTCTTTGCATCGGTATTCATTAATGGACCTATCAAAGTTTAACGGACAGTCTTGTAACTAGCTTTCAACAGGCTTTCTTTGCCCAAGGTGTATTGGCGTCTGAAATTACGTTACAAACTCAATGCACGGAAAACCTGGTCAGCACTTGTTACTATGACTTGTACGATCTCTATTCGAATTGATGTGAGCGCGTCAAGTAGAGTCTACTGTGAAATTCTATTGGTTTTTATTAGTATTGTTCGTCTAACTGTTTCATGTTTCTAACTGAGCCGCTATTTCGTTTTGTTAAAACGCCCTATTTAGACATGACTTTTTCCTTTCGCTAAATAAAGCGCGTAAAAAAGCACTTAAATTATTTTCTCTAATATCCCAATCAGTTATTTTATTCACTGAACAATGTATCTAATTGCCTTATTTACTTCAATGTCTGTCCGTTGAATATCAAACTTTATATATAGGAAGATAGAGAGAGCGACCGATTCTAATAGTGACCTTAATCGTATACATCAATCGTGTGTGTAGTTAGCTAACCCGAGTGAGGGCCCCAATGCGTGAATCAGCGGAGTTCAATTGGCCAAATGCGAAACATAAAAACTCACTACGAACGGTCTCCTGCCGTACCTTCTGGCTGCTTTTGCTATTTGAATATTTACCTCGATCAGCGGTATCGCAGGAAACTGATGGATTTCGTAGCATAGAAAAAGTAGAGAAATGTTCATGAACGGCCCAAATAATGGCTATATTGCAAACAGTATGCCTCATCTTTGCCTGGCTTATAGACACTTGACGGTCTGCTATATGCGCGTGAAATCCCATTTCAGCATTCAGTCTTCTATTGCTGAGCGCTTGAGTAGCTCGTCTGTTTGTTATTTCCGTCGCTGCGCAAGAAAGGACGTGTGTGTATTAGGTAGAATGCAGATAAAAGAGACATACATATCCGTTGCTCACCCGTATTGAGCCAACGATTTCATGCTCACGTCGAATGTTTTTTTTACATCTAAGTACCTATAACAACAACTTGGGTGGAGCTTCCATTGTTGTTATTGTTGTTGTTGTTGTATTTTTGGCTATTTTTGCTCTGCTTTGCCTGTTGTCATCGATAGCCACTGGCAAGCCCAATGAGGTTCGGATGATCGAGTTCGGAGTTTCGCCCAGCAGAGTGCACCTCGATTTCAGCGGGCTGCAAAAGTATCGTTGATTCAGGTACCGTGCGTTTATTCCTAATCATGTTGATTAGCATTAGCCTATTATTTGTAACCTACCTAGTGTTAACTATATATAGTTGTTTATTAAGGTGCATGTTTTTTCTCTGTCTATGTAAAGGAAAATGATCTGCTATTCTGTTTAACTGTTGTAGTGGGGCAAGTGGGAGAAATTGCTTACGCCTCATGGGAACTATGATGGGTCCCTTTGAAGAGGCTAATCATTTCAATAGCTCAGGGCTCTTAAATTTGATAGCAAACGTCTACGAGTATAACATGAATTTACATGATCTTGCGTAAACGATCCGAATGAACATGTGCATCCCAGAAGACTTGAAAAGTCCTCTGGATTGCAACGTCATCTAGCCCCTCCTTGACTCTGGATAGAAGATGCCCTTGGCGTCGTTTACAGTCACAGCCCCGAACGTTACCCTTGAATCCCATAAAACATATTACATAAAAAAAAAATACATTTTTCAATACAAGCATTGCTGGAATTTCAAGCCATATGGATCAAGGAGGGTAACTAATGTCACAGTATATTGCGTAAGCGGACTTCAGACGAAAATCTGTATTCATAATGCATCCAACGATAGCATATGACCTGCTTATCCGTTTCAATATTACAACAGCATGTTAGCATTTTTATAATGTAATCATAATCGCCACACATTACTACACACACATGCCATACAAAATAGTTAATTATCTAGCATAATGAATTTATCGTATATAGCATCACTTCTCCCCTATAGTTGGCATCACCTCACCGACCGCGGCGACCCCACGACTTTGAAAGTTGCTTGGTCGCGACGCGGCAATGGGGCGGGGCATAGGCATCCGTTGGAGTGAAACATCGTCTTTCCCACCACTATCGCCACCTGCCGGGCTTCGAAAGCTCTTTAGATTTGGTGCGTAACTATTACGATTATGAATGCATGTAGTTTGACGGCGTTACATTATTGTCTTACTGTTATTATTCCCCATTTTTGACTGCTAATATCAACCAAGGCAGCATAACAACTTTATAGTATCGATCTGCTTGGTAAATTGCTGGATACGTTGCGTTACTATTTTCCGTTATTATTTATTAAAAATAGGGCAATCGGATAGGCGGCGGCGCGGCCGGGAGCTGGCAGAAATCATTTTTATCACTATCATCATCATCATCATCATCATCACCACCACCACCACCGCCACCGTCATCATCATCATTATTATCAATATCATCATCATCATCATTGTTATTATTATTATTACTATTATTATTATTATTATTATTATTATTATTATTATTATTATTATTATTATTATTATTGTCATTATCATCATCACCATTATTATTATTATTATTATTATCATCACCATCATCATCATCGTCGCCGTCGTCGTCGTCGTCGTCGTGAAAAGCAGCATCAGCGTCGTCATCTTACGATGAAATTGGACATTCTATTCATCTGCACTTCAGTGTTCAATGGCCGTATTAATATTAACCGGACTCTGCTCTTCTAAATGATCGTTATTACAGACTGGCCCTAATCGTGTCTCCGCAATTCTACTTTATCGATGTCGCTCCATCGTCTTGCCATACATCGACTGAGCTGGTTGCACATGTGCATCATCGCCGGAACAGGACATTTTGTATATTTTTTTCTTGTTGTTGTTATTATTATGGTATTAAGTCTGTCTGTTTATCATATAATTCTTCAAATGAGGTAAAATGACATCGATGTGCGCTCATACTGAAGGTAATAATTTGTTACTGAGTAGAACCTGTCGTACGATGATGCTAGAACTTATTCGCTGACTGAGTTACTGAGCCGTTGACTGAGGCGGGTAGAAGACACGTGGGTTAGAATATAATGGTATATCAAGATATTTACCTTTTTTCGTCCTCTGCCTGCTATTTGCCCATTCATACATATTTACACCTACGAGCTCGACTGTGCTCGCGCCTCCAAGAGACGCCCGCATTCTCACTTTCGTACCTATGCACCCGCGCAAACCGAACCGATTTCTGTTTTGGTTTCGTGTGTTTACATCCAGACATTACGGATGTGTTTACATTTCGTCGGCCTTACCGGCACTCGCGTACCTGTTCCTCTTTTTGCTCTCCTATTTGCACTTTTATTCCTTTTATTTTTTTTAGATAAGTGCTCCCAATCTGTTTCCTTATATCCACATTTGATCAAAGTTATTGTTCCGTGATCGTGTTTATCGTGGTGTTAACGGATCGTCTGCACGCCGGAAATCTCTCTTCGTCATGTTCATTGAATGTGTTATATGTAACCTGTGTGATCAGCCCCAGTTTTTCTAGATCGTCTCTGAGTGAAGGTAACAAATTATTATTGTTGATTATATGGTTTTTAACTATCTTGTTGAATTTTTACAGGAGAGATTTAACAATCTATGTGCGTTTCACGGAAAGAAATGATATTGATCGTAATGATGAGAAGAAAAAAACTAGAATGGTTTTACCTAATCACGAACGCAAGCAGCCACGCAACCTGTTGCCTCCGTTGTATTAGGCGTCGTAGAGAACTAAGTAAGTTGGCCTGTACTGACTATGTCAGAAACAATGCACTATTCACGATACGTTCCATTGGAAGTTTCATAGAATTTTTATAGTAGAGTATTATATAAATAGATTTGCCAATGTTGTCTCTCATCACAAGCGTGCTTTTCATCGGAACACCCGTTAATCTCGTTCATTTGATTAATAATCATAAGAAAAATTACTAGCAGCGTTGCGTTTCAGCTTGCTATAGTTTCTGATTGCAAGTTAACTTTCTCTCGAGGAATCGTTCGGTCAGTCTCTTTGTCGAAATCAATCTCTTTCTGTCAGATAAACAGTCATACACCAGTCTCTAAACAGGGGAATATTAACGCCCATTGTCTTTATCTGCTGGTTTTTTTCTTTCTTTTCTGGGCTAGTCCGCTCCACTGCTATAAATATTCTAAGTATATATATATATATATATATATATTAGAATCTAAGCATGTATAATAAGCCTATCGCTAACACAATTTACATCGTCATTTCACTAGCGTTAACATTTTTGTTGTTGTTGTTGTTGTTCTCACAGTTCTTCGATCTCCGGCAAATTCTGTCCTAGTCGACCGAAAACCCAATCACTGTGTCGTCTTGTTAAACATTTCCCGTTCACTTTTCTTTATAATGTTACCGCCGTCATCTTCACTCATTCGTTTACTATATAATTAATGAAACTTCAGCCACCATAATCAGCATATGTTATCAATATTTGCAACAATCTGGAAGAGCTCTCGCCAGTGCACACATGCATTAAGAAGCGGAAATATTATCGCCATTATCAATAGTATTATTACTTCTATTAAGGAAATGCTTTATAACACGTCAAATCTTCATCAATGAATCAATTCATTATTTATTGAAAGAAAGGGGAGGCTGTAGGTTGTAGGAAACGATTTGTTTCTGTCAGTTTTAGCTCTTGTAAGTCTGGCGCCCACCCCCTGGTTGGAGACAGGGGTGCAGAACCCATCGAAGCATAATTTTTCTGCACGCCGGGCCCCAGTTTACAAATTCAGTTATTACTATTATTACTAGCGACCACCAGGACGTTCTCATGAATACCTAGAGTAATAGCGGCGGCGGCGTCGTAACGTCGTCGAAAGTTTTTCTCTGATCGTTTATGAGCCTCAAAAAATCAACAAAGCCAAGACTTTTCGCGTCGCTTCGCCTCTATAAAGCTGTGGGTGAATCACATGTATGTATGAATCGTTACGAACACCCGGCAGTCGGCCTGTTTTGACAACATTTTGTTGCCTACATAGTTGTTACTGTTGCTGATGTCGTCTATATTCTTTTTTTTTTTATTCTCTCGTGTCTTGAAATGTATTCTCCGATAATGCCCCTTTCCGTAATAGCCATGAATAGTCTTGTTAATTCGACTTTTCAATCCATGAGGAATCCGCGACACCCCAGGACCAACTGCTTTGCGCCTTTGAACGACAGGGTCAGAGGAGAGAATTGCGCTTGGTACCGGCGCTGGTAAGTAGAGCCGCCCTCCAACGGGATCGCAGTCAGTGTGCAAACGCTTGCTTGGCTATTTTGTGGTTTTTTTTTTGTTTGTGTGTACTAACAAGTTTTTTTTTGTGTGCGAACGTAGCTTGCCCAGGCGTCTGTGACCGTGTAGTTGCTATTCTATTTACCGTTTCGGTACCTATATTATTCTTTTGTTATCTACTACGCGTAACTGGTGGTCATATCACAGTGGACGTTTCCTTAGAGGTCTTTATTCATTATTGTTTTATCAGTATCCCGTTATATGATTACTATTATTGTGATTACTATTACGGTTCCATTGAGGAACATCCCCTCGATATTTTCTAAGGGGACGACTTCTGCAGCAGCATCCACTGCCAAATTCAGTCCCTAGCGTTTACTATTCTCGCACACCCCAAGTCCGTCTCGAAGCGGTGGTTAGCATAGATTTGTAGGACAAATGGCAGTTGTACATAAAACCCAGTCCTAGGATCGGTGTAATAGTTCAATCACTTATGTGATTCGACCGAATATTTGCTCGAACGGCATTCAGTTGATGACATCAACCAATTTCGTCATTAAGAATATTGGTAACAGTATGGACTGAAGTAGAAGCTATCATTATGGCTCATTAACTTGGTTTAACTCTTGTTATCAATACAGGGATCGAGTTACTGATCAGACACACGATTGCCTTTTTTTTTTTGCCACACGAACTTTCGATATTCAAAAGTTATCAATGTTCATCGCTTACTCTTTAATGAAATTTTATTCCGGTTTGTTTGTTCGTGTATCTGTCTTTTTTCATTAGTGATTGTTCGCTATTCACTGGATTCTGCGCTCTGGTTTATTCGCTTACATAGCTGATTGAACTTCCCTGTTTCTTCAGTTATGTATGTTTGTTTGATGTAGCTCAGTGCTGTTCGTCTGCATTTCTCTCTGTGTCGTCTGCTCGCTCGCCTGCTTCGTCTGCATCTGCGGAACTGGTGTTATTGTTGTGTTTCGATTCACCGCTTGCATACATACATTCATTCATCCATCAATATAATTGTATTTGTTCGGCTTTGCTCGATTTGCTCAGTGGTGCATTTACTTCCATCTGCTGCTTACGTTATAGTCTATTCTCGTTTTATGTCGACCTGTGACGTTTGCACAATTTGCGCAATGCCTTTTACCGTACTCGTCGTAGCATGTTACTGTCGCTCTGTTGATGTTTTTGATTCTTTACATCGTCTGCGTCTACTCGTACATTTCGTTTCCATTTAATTCTTTGCTTCCGTGCTGATACCAGCCTACTTGTCAACATCATTCAGCCATCAGAATTGCCTTCATCGTAAAACTAGACGTTCAAGGCATTACCTGTTCTCTGCATCTGTTTAACAGTATAGCACTTCTTTTCCCTCGGTGTTTCGTATTAAATTAGTACGATAACTTTTCATCGTATCAGTAAAATCATCAGTCGGTGAATATTCGCATGTACGATTAATGCTGCTGCTGCTGCTGCTGCTGCTGCTGTTGTTGTTGTTGTTGTTATTATGATGGTTATTATTGTTTTTACTGCATTGGATTTGTTATTCAAAATCGTCTACTTTTCGTGCAGGTTATTCTCCTTTAATTTATGTTGCTTTGGAACATTAATTGTTCGTTCTATGGTCGCAATCGTTGGTTTTGCGGTTGTCGTTCGTCGTATTTGATTTTTCTGTGGGTGTTTGATTCCTTCTTCTTTGTTGTATTCAATACCACTATATTAACGTTTTTCTGGTTGTTATTGTTATCATTATAACGGTTGTGTGTTATGTAGACGGTGCGCAATTGCAGAAGGATAATTGCGTGCAATGCTTTGGCGCGGTGCGTTATTTTCAACAGTGCGAACAGGCGCGTGCCGCGCCCGAAGGACGGCGGCGCTTTCTTCTTTGTTATTTTGCACATTGCAGACAAAAATTGTAATATTAGCAATAATGTTTTTAGTAATCTTAATACTAATCAATTATCCACTTATAATAGAAAACTAATTTATTGGTTTCTGTCACCCGTGCATAACTAGCAAGCCATGACTCCTACCAGTCACTCAGATAGCAAGCCAACGACCCGGACAACTTTTTGATTCGCTGCTTGGATCGATCTGTGTTCTAGCGGAAGGGTGAAGCAAATAGAGAATCGATCGTCTTGACAATTGAAGGCATTGACCAAGTCTAGAAAAATGAATGGCACCCAGCTATAAGTGGACTGTTTCGGTAAGAGGCACAGCGTTTCGTACTTGGTGCTGAATTGCACCAAATATGAGTCAAGTGCATTTTTTCTAATGCTTCCACATAAAATGAGAGACCCTTGGCCCGTTAAATTCGGGCAAGCGCGTACGCTAATCACGGCCGTTGAGAGCCATCGGATAGAAATCAGCCTATAGCTACTTTAATGCTGTTGAGGCTCATTTTACTTTCCATTGTTCCCCTTCGCTTGCCACGATGCAGCGAAATTTGAGAGAAGTGTTTCAAAACAGTTTTCGGTAAATTTGGAGGGGTAAAGCGGCGACGGATTGTACGTGGAGAAGATCTCGGAAATAGGAAGAAACGCGATCGTGTTCGTGAGTAATTGCACAGATGGCTGACGTTCAACATCAACAAGTAAATATATTGGGTCCGTTTGATTCTCCTAACAAATAAACTATATAGATGGGGATATTTCTGGGAAGGGCATAAACACGAAGCAACTGCGTACGGGCACTTGGTCCGATGCAGTGCGGTTGGATATGAATCGTAAATAATGATTATTATGTTTAATATAATTTTTTTTCACGCGTCTCATTCAGACAATAATTGTTCTTTTTTGACTTTACTTCCTACGTCTATTCACAATTTCTCTATAATCAATGCTGATAGGAGTATTCCGCAGTAGCATCCAGTATTACTAGTAATGATGCTAGTAACAGTAATTCTTGTATAATGTTTCGTGCTGTGAACGACACACGCCTAATGAATATACAACGTCTGTGATCTGCTCCCCCTTGTTGCCTTATATTGGTTTAGTATTCTTGTAGCTATTATCATCGTTATGATCATTATTATGATTGTATATATATTACAGCCTACGGTGAGTGCATAGCTAGGAGCTTGTAGTCTCGACGGCCGTGCAGAGCTGGCGAGGTTAGCCGTGAAGGCGAGAGCGGTTTAAAGCTCAAGCAAATCGGCTTTCGATACTCGAGGCACCGCGTCCGCCTGAAGCAACATGGGTGGACGTGTGCACGCAATCCGCCATTTGTAGATACAAGGGTAATAAGCGAACTGCATGAGTACGCTACAGCGGTGGAGTGCGCGCCACTATCGATCCTGTTGCCGGCCGACGTGCTTCGACATCTCAACCGATCACGAAGGTACTTTCTTCTCCGGGGAGCCTGTCATGAGCCGGGCGAGGATGCTCGTCTTTGAGATCTTCATCGTCATCGGCGTGATCTTCACTTTAATTTTTTTCTCTCTTTAGGACACTTATCATTGATCTTTCATAAATACTCCTCACAGTCACGAATAGTGCCCTCGTTGTATTCGTAGCGTTGCGTGGAAGCCTATGAAGAAAGGCTGCATGTCTTGTACAATAGCTTAAACTAAATCATTCTCTCCCTTTGTATTGACTTTATTTTACGTTCTATTCTGCTCGAAGGATGATTGCACCGCGTGGATGTCGATATATGTTGAATGATAATGATGATGATGATGATGGTGGTGGTAGTGATGATGATGATTGCCGTGATGTACCAAAGTCGTCGTACATTCTTAATTACTGATGTTCGCCATCTAGCGCCTCAAGGTACTTCTGATCAATGAAAAGTGTCACGACCTTATGGCTACAGAATCCAAGAAAATCAGAAATTATTGATTAGTTAAGTCACGCCCATATCAGATTTTTTTTCCAATAAAGAGCATGCATTTACCATTCGACCTCGAGGTTGTGAATGGGTCAATTAATATTGCAAGATTCGTTTTAAAGGATTCATAAAAGTATTTTACAATCAATTTTGTAAACGAGAGTGAAGATGCTCAAGAGTAAGGTCACAGTTGCCTGACGTTCCTATGCCGTTACGAGTGGAAGAAAAATGCTTCAGTCTCTCCGAGGATTCTTTAGATTTAGCAGGCCAGGGAAAATAGGTGAACGATTCTCTAAGTTCCAACCTACTCGCTGTACATGATTAGCTACTTATATATCAGAACTACATGAAGTACACGTCAGGTCGTGCTCCATCTTACCGTAGAGGTAGCAATAAGAGGATGATGACAGGAAAGACCATCTTGACGTAGGGCCATGGCGCAAAGCCGAAGAAACACATCACGGCTAGCTGAACTACCTGACATATTGTGAACGCGTGGATTTTACGTTGAGGGCAGCGGCGGATGTAATGGTTTGGCGGATATGCTGCCTGCTCCATGAAGAGTAGCGTAATGCGTTCGAACATTTGATTACCATTTAACGAGGTGATCGCCATATAGAGAAAGAGGCCATCTAGCACCGCTGTTGGTATATATCCCAACGGATAGGGCAGTAGGAATATCGATAAACCGATAAGAATGTGCGATACGACCCCTGTTAGACGAGTTTCTCGTACTCGTACGATTCTGTAAGAAAAAATAAAACAGGCAAGATGGCACCCGAGGTTGAGTGTAATTACCTGTTAATTCATACATGTATGTGTATGTGTTGTCTATATAATCAGTATTTACTCATGGGGAAAGGAAAAGTGCATTTAATGATGAATATAATTTTGAACATGAACAAACAAATAGCCGTATGGCAAACAAGTGTTTCTAAATTTCCTAAGCTTGCATCTGGGTTATCATTGCAGCATGAATCGATGACAAAAAAACACTAGGAGATCTAAAGAAACATCTTTACATTCACCGTGTACGTATACTGTACCATTTCAAATTTTATCGCAAACAGCTAGAAAAGGAACGCGGCATTTTAAGAACTAATAGAGGCTATTAAATTTATTATATCATGAACTAATTTTTAACCGCCTAAATAATTATCGATCTGGCGGTAGCAATGGTTTTAAACGAACATTTCATAAACGTGTCCCTGGTCGACGCGTTCCTCCACATCGGCCATGCCGCGCACGTGTAATGGCGAGTGCGGTAGCACGCCGTGCATCCATGGCAGTCCGTATAATGACAGGAACCCGTTCAGGATGCCCACGACAAACAGGTCCATATGGTACGCGG
Organism: Varroa jacobsoni; assembly: GCF_002532875.2. NCBI lineage: Eukaryota > Metazoa > Arthropoda > Arachnida > Mesostigmata > Varroidae > Varroa > Varroa jacobsoni. Next base: position 36 of record NW_019215346.1, on the reverse strand, counting down.
CGCCCTTTTTTAATCTGCAAGCAAACATCGATATAG
>NW_019215345.1:0-15697 GCF_002532875.2 Varroa jacobsoni | reverse complement strand
CTGGTGAGTGTATGCGAAAAAAAAACAAAAAAAAAAAAACGAGGAAATGAATCGTTGTTAATTGCTGTTTGTCGACGTACCAAGATGTCAGCAGAGTTTTTGTACAAACGTTCGTGGAAGCCAGAGTTATTTGATTGACTGTATTTCAAGTTCTTTTGCCTAAGCTAACGGCCGTAATTTGAATTAAAAGTTCGAAAAAACCTGTACTAAACAACATAAGGTTCGATTAACTAATTCAGTCCGCTGGGCGCGAATGGAACCTTTCACTTACTTAAACAAAGCACTCTTTGCATTTTCATCTTCATCATTACCAAGCGTTACTACACGGCTATGTTCAGCAAGGCATCACCTCATAAAATGTCTTCAGCTACATTGTACTTCGAAACTTTATATGGTTCCCACTTTATGCTCTTTGCAGCAGTAGCGGATGGAACGCCAACAGCTCCGACTTTAGAGTCTTCTGTAAACAAAAGTATAAAAACCATATTTTACTACGGTAGGTTGCGCAACTCAGATGGGACAACAGGGATGAAATTGAAATATCTACGGTCGCAATAGTAGTGGTAACAGCGAAAAGGACGTGGATCTGTTATGAGTGAAACTCTGATCAGGAACAAAGCAGGCTTGTGTCGACTCCTTTGTTCTGTATTTTCCCCAACTTGCCCCTTTATTTTGCCCTTTCTTTCCCCCGCGGGTGCTTCTGTGCCGGCCAAGCTTGTTCGCGAAACTTGTCAATTTTTCCCGTCCTACCGGAATTGCCCAAATATGTCTACAGCTTTGGGCTAAATTGCAAAAACGGATTCGATGAGCCCACGATTGAATCCAGTCTATCTTGTTTTGCTAGAAATTATGGTTCAGCCATGCCTGTGTGCCGATAGAGAAAAGTAGTACTTTCCTTTGTTTTTGATTAACACTTTCTGAAGTTTGTAAGTGTTAAGGGTATGACCTTAAATCGCTAAAAGACGTTAACTAATGTATTGGTCGTATGTCGGTACGAGTTAAGCTAGTTACTATGTTTTACGACCTTCCTTGTTCGCCGTTGATATTTATTTTGTAGTTGCAATTTTCAACTGCTACTTCCCTCGACAGATTAATCCCCAACAGTGTGTCGACCTTTTGCCTGCATCACCGTTACGATAAGTCAGTTTACATGATTTTAGCTTAGAAGACAGCTACGATGTTGATTGAATACCGATTTACTGAGAAATTAGCATCATTTTATAAATAAAAATGGACACAACTCAATACATTTAGGCGAAGCTTCTCAAGCACTTACCCTTGTGGATGTGTCAGTTACCACTCACTGTTCTACAAACTGAAGGCTACGATGACACAAATCATCGGCCACCATTTTCGCTTGAGAGAGGCAGTCAGACAATAGCATATGGAACGTTTTCCTATAAATCGTTTTTGATGTTTCGTTTGAAGCGTCATTTGCTCGGAAACTACGATCACAAAGACATTTTGTTACGGAGGCTTTTTCGCTAATTTGCTACCCAGTTTAATGGACAATATAGATAGTTATTATTAATAGCCTTATCAAGGAATGAGCGTTTATCTACTCACTACTTTGACTATTATTATAACGGCTATGTAGAGAAAAAAACCGCTGCAATTCTTTGCCTAGTACCGTCTCCCTTAACTCCCTTAAAATGTCGTTTCATCCGAACTAGCTATGAGTAGAGGGACTCATCAAAAAGGAGGATTGTGCTCAACGAGGTTCTTGTAAATGTAGGCGTAAGGGAAAAAAGGCTCATAGTCCCAGCAACATGTTGTGTGCCCCGTGTGTATATATGTAAAAACATCACAACTACCCTTTTGACCTGTCGCCGCCCATTAATGTTACGATCTTGTCTTGAAGTAGATCAAGAGGCTTTGCTTTTCTTAGGTTGACTTACATCTTCCGACAATATTTCCCAAGAGAGCCAAAACAGCGGGCAAATAAGATCCCTGTCGACGGAGCCGTAGCCCCACGTATACCCCCCCCTCCTTCGTACGTAGTCATCAGGCTCGGACGAAATAACAGGTCAAGGATCTCTTCAAGGTCGGAGTTTCTGTCCATCAAAGTTGATCTTGATTATACAGCAGACAACGAAAGAGGGCAAAGAAGCAACTGATCGAAGCGACGTTTGGAAGTGTTCATAAGGAAGCAGGACACCTAAGGAAGACAAATATGTCCTTCGCACGAGGTAGATCATACACTCAATTTTAGGTCAGTAATGATACGTAAATATCGTGTTGTTATTCATATTTGCTTAACCATTACTATTTTTAGTATGAGTCATAGTCCTCTAGTCTTGCTTTAAAACTGGTATAGGCACTGACCCCTACCCAAATAATTGCTGCTTTTAAAATTATTATATGAAGTTTTTATACCACAGTTGGGTAGCAGCGGATTATTTGTTAATTGCCGGTAGCTGTACAAATACATTTTGCATCTGAGACACAACAGTGAACAGTTTAAAAGTCAGCGAAGCGCTGGCTATGTTTAGCATCAATTCGGGGGGTAGACGAAGTAGCGACAACACCTAAAGCCGTGGGATGGAGTCGCTATTGCAGGAAGAAGGCATCATACACGTCATTTCCGCGGCAATCATCGTTACGACTAATCCGCCTCAGTGGACGGCAGACTTGACGGGCTGTAAGCAAGAAGGGAGGTGTAATCCCCATCGCCGTATTTAGCCCACGAAGAAACCGTCCCTAACCAATTCCAACCCCTTATACTTTTACACACACACCGTCTTACAGTGTGCATCAAAATACTACATATATGTCCTAGTTAATTTCTCCTAGTTCGTGGAGTTAGCTCGGTCTGGCTCAGATGTGTGGAAGTGTTGCCCTAACTGATCTATTTAGTGGATGCGCAAATTTATTACTAATTCTCATATGCATGTATACAGCAAGTTAAACGTGTCGACCGAGAAGACAGCATCAAATGATTATGAACTTCTTCGATTCGAAACATTTTAGACATGTTCCAGCCTGTAGTACCATAGAGGCTATTTTCGTTACTCGTTATTTTTTACACAGCTGAATAGCTTAATTTGTCTGTGAGTTACCTGTTTTTATTAAACAAGGCTTCCTTACGTATCTGCTTTTCCTAATATAGTGGAACTAAAAATATTAAACCCCTTCCAATAGGGCTTTTCATCGTGAATGAACTGCTACAGTTGCGTTCATCCTTCAAAATACCCACTTTATGTTGATTTTTTGTACTGATTTATGAGATTTCAGTGGTACATTCCTCCGCGGTAGCTGAAAAAGCTTGTGGAGATCTGTGGTGCTACTGATCTGTGTTTTGTTGGCCAGATGATGACCTTCGTTACGCTCATAACGTTTGCATTGTAGGCGTCTAGGCACAAAAACGAACTTTGCACAAATTAGCTGGTTTCTTCTAAGCTGCGGTGCAACATTAAGATATCGCCAGCATCATCGCAAAAAAGCAACGAGTCGAACCTTGGTTGAGAAGCACTTTTACTATGTAAATAAAAAATAAATGCGCAAACGATGCTCTTCACTTCGTGAATTCGTCCCGAAGGTCCACCATCTTTTACTGCTATCATTGTTGTCCTGTAGTAACTTCGATGCGAAGAGTCGCACCCTAATATTCAAGTGTTCCTTGCGTCCCGAAAAGCAATCGAACTGGGTAACGCTACCCTGCTTGAGTCACACACGTTATTCTCACTGTGTCCTTGTCCTAAGAGGACGGCACTATTCTTCGCATCAGACGAAAGCGAAGAAAGAGTTTCGCTAAATATGGAGTCTCAGTTGCAACCTTTGCCAGCGACCGGGGCTTTTTGTCCTTTCTCCCCTGCCTTCCTCCTTTCACTTTTTCCCGTTGTTGTTGTTAATGTATCCCACAGGTGCGGCATTTACCCTAGCAGCACCCGATGGGTAGAAATCCGAAATCGTTTCGCTGACACACGCGCGCCAGTCTCAACGCCGCCGCGCACACGACTGGGCGACGCACGCTGAATTGGAGACGCTTTTCATCAGATGATGGTGGAAGGATGCCGACAATGGATTTGTCTAGTTCCATAGAGCTTTTTCCTCTACGACGACCTGTTTGTCGACGTATTTTTTGTGTCTCCTTCTCACCGTCGCAGTCAACATGGCAAGCACCATTGCCGCCTCTGTTGCAACTCGATCACAACCTTACGTGGTACATTTGCTGCTTTAAGCGTCTAGAAATAATGGCAGGCTAAACAAGCCGTGAATATTTATTGACAATTCTGTCAGGCAGTATATGTCTGTTAACTTGTTGTGTGTATAGGTAAAAGAAAATTAGATAATCGCTACAAATAACGGTCGAATATTCCCGGCAACGTACGCAACTTGCGAAATTGAATTACATTTCTGAACATTTTTGTCCTGACCCAGCGGGGTGCTGGTAGGATCAACGGAAACAGTAAAACCAATAGATTTTGGCTCAGTATCTATTGAACACTAAATAAAATAACTTCATGCGTCTTATGTGGTCCAAACCTATTTAGCAGCAGCAATATTGTTCAAGTTGCGCGATACTATTAAACGGAATTGGTTTACTGGGCGTCATTAGAGAACACTGATTTTAGACGCGAGGATATTGGTTGGTGCTAAAAACAAAGTATCAATGATCAAATTGTTGGTTCTCAAATGTTATAGTGAAGCCCACCAAAAATTGGTGAAAACAGTTAATAAAGATAGTTTTTAACAAGAAAACATTTTGTTATGGTGCAATCAGACTGATTGATTGAAAGCCAGGGAAAAAACGTTGCCCCTTGAAAACCACACTCCAAAACACGGAAATGTCTTGTCTATGGCAACGTTCTTGACTTCTTTTTTGTTTTTGTTTTATATTTTCAGTAGTTTCGTTATAATTTTACGAGCTCACGCTTGAACGAATTGCATATTGTGTGCCTATTTGGTTGAAGGCTTTCGTGGGCACAGTTCCTTGTCCCTCCGTTTGTCGTCCTAAAGTGTAATTATTTTTCTGTGATCTTCAATCGCCCAATTTTCAGTCTTAACCAATTACACCGATAGCGAATCGTTGTTCCGCTAGAGAGCTTTTCGCCCGAAGTTTTTTCTTTCAATCTTCAATCGATTCTATCTCCATTGATTTTCAACATTAAATGGTACCCTTGCCTCGAAACTTGTTGTACCCCGATGATACACAATCAGCTCATAGTCATAGATAGTCGAAGGATTTAATGGAGACAATAAATACTAAAAATGCGTGATCTTTAGACTTGTCGAGCTGCTTGGCCTACTATAACCCAAGACAACAAAAAGACAACATAAAAAACAAGGGGCATATTGACATTTTTGAATATGCAATTTACAATTGTATATAATTGTTTAGTTTATGTTACTTTTGCGAGAAATATTGTTTCTTGCAAGGACCTTTCATTTTCTCAATTAGTTAATTAATTCTCAATAATTCATTACCTCAATTTAATGAACGATTTTCAGCTAAATTGGTTTCGATAGCTCAATTTAGTTTAGATAATCAAGGTTTCGATAGCTAAATGATTTCGCCCAAATTGTGATAAACCGATATCTGGTTTATTAAGTGAACCTCATTTGAATGACTTTTAAATGTAGTTTCTGACATGTTTAGGACGGAAATTAATCTGATTCAATAGGTGCATGTTTGCCTAGGTGCATTTTACGATATCATTAGTATAAAACAGCCTGTACCAGGTAAGGTATTTTTCAGTCGATAAGCTGAGTAGTAAAAGAGCATCCGCCACACGTAAACATTAGAAGCGCGTCGGTAGGTGATTAGTTTCCAACTAAACTTCTAGTTCCTTTGGTTTACACTTTCAACGGCTGATACGGTCACAAGTTGCTTTTTCTTTTTGATTTGGAAGAAACATTACTGTATGGTACACGAGACGCCACGATTCACAAAAGAAAAAAATAAAAACAGATGGCGTCGGAGATTAGTTTTGACACCGTCAAAACGTACTTTGTTCTCCGTAGATCGCATACCTTTTTTACACTGATGACATAGCTAGTAGTTGTTAATTAAATCATTATATCCGGGTGAGTCTTGTGTCGAGCTTATTCTTTTGCTACACTCCCAGTGCTAAATGGGTTCCATGAGTTGACTTGCACGTTTCGGCCTTTTTTTTTCTACTTATTCACGCATGTTGAATCCATACTAAATCGCAAGTTTATCCATAGGAGAGCATTTAGCAAACACTTCTACACAGGTTTCATTACGTTGTATAGTCTATATTTACACGTCGCAGGACCTGGTAACGTTTCTTTATTAATGTTTATTTAACTTTTGTCAAATCTTTGACTTTCTTTTCATGCCGGCCAATGATCTGCTTGGATGAATTCAGGTTCAGCCAGCATCTAACATGTTAGACCAAACAAGGATCAATATACATTTGATGTATTAATTAAATATTCTATTTTTGTAGTACTAACAAATAAAAACAGAGATTTTCGGAAGTTTAACACGGGAAAATTTCAGTGGAGAAGGGAGAGTAGGACTACATCTCAGGGATCACATGCTTCGCCCCGGTCCGAAGACGGTCAGAAAGTTGCTCAATGTAAATTAGCACGCTTCATATAATAAGATACTCCCCTTCGAAACTCTGCATTTGATGGATTTAGATTTGAAAAACTTGTTGTCTATCGAAAACAGTTTTGCTAAGGTGTCGTATATATGTCGAGCAGAACCGAAAGAAGCTCGTCTACCGATTGAAACCTGCATTGGAGTGTTTGTGTGGATCAATCGTTCGCCGTGTCAGAATGATGCTGTTGTAAGTAAACTGCAAAATATTCCTCAGATAAGGTTAGTCATAGTATCTATGCTTAACCGGATTGTGAAGAAATACTGAAAAAAGGACATGTGATGGCCGAATAGGTAAGTTGCATTGATAATCCAATACTATATAAATGATTATTTAGTCGAACAGAAGATTACACAAACACAAATTATTATTTTCTTTAAGTTTTACTTTTAAAGTATCCGTTGCTAACGAGAATAGCATCTTCGTCTTCGGGTGCTACCGATCGAGTACTCTTCCTGAATCTTCTGCCTCGCAAAAAATGACGACAATATAATAATTTGTTCTGCTCGTTCTTTATTCAATTACAGTTATTAAGGGTCGTACTCTTTGCGCTATTAGATCCATATTTTTCTTGCGGAAATTGAATAGAACTGTCGTCCTATGTTCAAGGCGTCACATTCCAAAATAACGACGATAAATACGGATGGAAAACCTACCGGAGCTTTGTCCATTACAAATCAACGCATTGAAGCTTATCTAGAAGTCCAGTTGTATTCTTCGATAACGTCACGGTGGTTTTTAACCACCAATGGCCTTTTTGCACAACACTCACAAAAGTGCCCGGGCGTTAGAGAATTTCGTCATTCTAAAGCTTAGCGTCAAGCAAAAATCTCTTCGATGATTCGGGATACTACGAAGTTAACACCGCTGGTTGGACTAAATCAGCTTTACAAGGGAAAGGTTATGTAGGTTATCTCTCAAACGCCTAGCAACACAAGTTACCGATATGTTCAATCAACGATCGGAAACCTACTTATGATCGTGATTCAAATGCAGGCCGTCCCCTTTGCTCAAAATTGATCGTGTTTCTGGAACAGCTGGAAGGTAGTGCTGGACAGCCATGTAGCGTACATAGCAATACGACCAGGCTGCTATGGGACGGGTGGATGGTACTGCGACCGGCTCTTCGAGCCGTTTTCAACATGAGTAATGAACTCATTTGTTTTTGATCCGTTTGTTTTTTTAGGTTAATGCGAGGATGGTGTTTGAACTAAACCAAAAATGGCGTGTGAATTACCAACCGTATAGATGTATTACCAAATCACTTCCAGGAAAATGTGTGAGTACTACTTAGTGAATTTATATTGTACGTTTTTTCTGCTATAACTAAAGTAAATTTTGCATTTGTATGTATTACCAAACATAATCGTCTTTTATGTTGACGAAGAGTTTTGTGCGTGTCTTACGTATAGAGTCTGAAATATCACCATTAGATATGATCAAGACTAATATTGTCAGCTTCGGGTCCACAAACAAAAATATATTAAAAAACGTCCGCGTTATTTTACCAAAAAAAAATTCCTGTATTTTCTAACACGTATACGTAAACAACATCGTTCAAACCTTTTAGAGTGAAGGCGACTAACGACCCGTGGCTCATAGCGCGACCCGGAACGATTCGAATGTACTATCGATAGCGGACCGTAAGTTCTATTATTATAGGGATACAATTGAGGCTATAAACCACGGCGATGTACTCTCGAACCTTTCCTACAATCAGTTTTGTGGTCTGCGTAAGAGAAATTCAATTTTGTATAGTGTATATTTATTAAAAATAACGAAATTATAACATATGTATTGATTGCAGCAGCGTTGAGCTTTTACTGGGGGCATGGCCTGTTATAACATTCTGATAAAAAATTATTTTAATGAACAAAGGCTTATAGAAATAGGATCATCTAGAACAAGGTGCCTTCAGAGCTTCGGTGCATTCTTGACGGCCACGAAATTTGTTTCATTCAGAACCGCACGTTTCTTAACTTAGCAACAGTGGGTGATTACTTACCCATTTGTAGATTTAAGAATCAAAAGTTCTCCTTTCTCGATGATCGACTGTTAACACCTAAGTGTTCCAAGGTGCTAATCATAGTGGTAAACTTAATGAGTCGGAAAGAAGATCATCAGAAGAATGGCTTCTCAGTTCCGTCATCTAGGTGGTACCTGTTGATATTATACTGTAAATCATTGTTTCCTACGACACATAACCCGCCAAGCCATGAGCGAACTCACCTCAGGTATAGCCTATATTGTATTGCATCGCCTTCTGCTAGCACTTTGTTGCCCATCAAGGAAGTTTTCATTGCCTCTAGCTAAACGTCGACACTGCAGCTATATACGTGCTTGTCAAATGTTACGCAACAAACCATTGCCCGATTATCAATAAGCTAACATGCGTAACGTCTTTTGAATGAGTAACCATTCAAAAGTAGACGAGAACAACAGCCAGAATGAAACAACGTTTTCACAGTATTTGATCCTGCAAAAAATACAGACTAATCACTGATAAAATAGCCCAGCGCAGTTACACTCGCTTTTCAGGCAGTAAGGCTCAGACGGGGAATTCGCCTCGCGCCAAGAAGGCCACTAAACGAAGGCCGACAACTATGATTCTTGACCCTAAGCCATGTTTTGCACTTTTATAAAGTGCAATTATTATTAAAAAATATCGTAAGAATGCCCTCAACTTGTATTCCTTTTTGGGAATATATACTACTTAAGAGTCTAAAGTTTCGTGTTCACTCTGCGTCAAATAAGGTCATCCAGCGGAGCAAATGTTCGTACAGGTAGTCATGGGATACATGGCTATTGTATACATAGCCTGTAAATACTTTAAAATTTTGCCCAACGTCTGTCGTCGAAACTTTATTGAACAAAGAACAATCAACTGATTACATCTACATGCGTCTGAAAGAATCAGGAGGAGCTCCACGCTTAATACAACAACATTTCGATAGAACAATATTTAGAGATTGTCTCTTCAAACAGCTTGAAATATGGTGTACTTTTCAGTACGTATCCAGCCCCACTGCAGTGGGGGCAGCAAAGCGCATTCTAACCAATTAAGTACATAACATAAAAATGGCCGTCATGTAGTGTTAAGGTAGTAATACATATCGGTCGAAAGTTATATGACACTGTTTATTATATATATATACAACATAAACTAATACACGAAACTTTCTTATATACAATCACCATCACCCCCTACGTGGGAGTAATCCATAATGGGCAATCGGGCGCTATAAACAAATACGACCATCGGCGTAGGTCTCGGTTATACCTATTTATATCTAAGCCTCGGGCACCTATTCTATATCATAGATGCCCAGTAGGACTGCAACTACATCGGGAGCCAACGAATCGGGTCGGTCAGCCCTGTGCATGACATCACTCTCAGATTTCCCCAGGGATTTCGTTTGCTAGAAGCGGAGCAACCTGTTCAGTGCCTGCGTGGTCAGGACTGCCGTCGCTCCACTTTGAAGTCATCTCCCTTTCCGACGCTTTGATGCCAGCTAGGTTTACAGTTACGCGTTCCTGTCATTCGCAGTCTACCCAAGCGGCAGTGATGACGGCGACCGCGGCGCTATTGCGAGCTCCGCTGTGACCCGAGCAACAAAGCGATTACCGTCAGTTGCTGCTAACGCCAGTCATATAGTTGTTACAACGATTTCATACACCTCACAACTTTAATCCTGACAACTCATTCCCGAAGCAATTTTAACTCGGTCCATGCTGCGGTCGGTGGCGGTAGATCTAGCAATCTTCTACGGCTGACAAACAAGCAAACAAACTACCTGACCTCGAATATCCCGTGTTTCTCTCAGCACTCCTGCCGCGACTGCTACTGCTGGTGGCTTTGAGCGGTGACTGCGAGCGCGCTATTTGAAACGATCCATGCTTCATCTCAAAATAGCAAAACAACTGAAAGATTCCAAGGAAGTCGAGGGTTTTAGGTTGCCGCCGCTTCCGTCTATTGCTCACCACCCAATCACGGCTTCCTGTAAGCCTTGTATACTTGAAGCACATCATAAACAGCGTTTGCGATTATAGAGGGTAGTGGTAGCGAGCGAGTAAACATCAGAAATTCAGCTGGCAATGATATGTGCATAGACTATCAGGGAGCTTTATGCTATGCTACTATTAATAAGACATATAGGAGAAGCTGTTGTAGACTGGTTTCGTTGAAAAAATCCGCTGTGCAGGATGGGAATGTACTTTATTTAAAAAGGAAGCACAATAGCGTAAGATGTATAAGAACGTATTGTCTGTGCCTTTGTCACGATCAATCAGTATTTTTAAATACAGCCTAGGAAGCAGCAGTTGTCTATAAATGTATAAGGAATCACCAGGACGTATGTGGTCTGACCGTCGTTGATAAATGTTCCGCAGATCAAAATTGCTCCAGGCTGCATTCAAAGTATGCACCATTATGATCGATGACCTTCCGTAATTTTGATAGTGACTTACTTATCCCGTCGCTGTGGAAGTTCAATGAATGAGAGTCTTGCGACGTCATATTGCAATTTCAATGCGTTTCTTATTGAAGAATTGCCGAAATTCTGAAGAGACTGTACAGTCTGTCGCTGCAATGCGCGAAACGTATAACGTCTGATAGAGCCTACAACTGCTACATCTTTGCTAATCTGATTTTTGCAAAGCGGGGTCGCGCTTTGTCGTGCAGCACGACAAATTTACCTATATGCACTAATATCGGCTATCTTATAGGGAATTATTTCGTTGTCTCTCTCAGTTGTTGACAGTATAGCCTTGGTCAGTCGATGTCCAGCCGATTCAGCTGCATACAGTCACTGATGTAGCCGTTTGTGCTTATCATAGAGGATTCTTTATTTTTTAAGTCCCACATCACAATTCAATGCAGTAATGCGTCATTGTTTTAACGCGACAGCGAAGCAAGCGTTTCGACGTATCTGCTTTGAATCTGCGTTCAGATCCTGCGGCCATTTTTTCAACTTACCAATATAACCGTATGGATAGGTATGGAATTAAAACATGCACTGGAGTCGCACTTTGACATGGCGCTTCTGCTTTTCGTTCTTTACCTTTGCAGGGCTCTGCCAGAACACTCACTTTCGAGTTCGACATTTGTTCCCCCGTAACCAACGGTTAACGACATTTCTAGAAGTCGAACCTCTGCTACATGCGTCTTTATACGGCGAACTGTCTCCACCCCGTCCCCCCTCTAGTTGCAAGACAAGTCTCATATACATACCCCCCTTAGATGTACTAATTTTCCATGAACCACTATAGTTCGTCTGCTAAGAGTCGAAGCGACGATAGTCGAAAAAATTCTGCATCTCGAATCTGAAATAAAACGTCTCGCGCACATTTTGGTCATCTTTAAATATGAAATTAATTTTTGCTACGAGCTGATATTTAAAAGCAAGTTGAGAAAAGAGTGTACCGGAGAAAACTACGTATGAAAAATTTAGTTATTTTAATGTTGAAGAATCCAGTGTACCATATGCAGCAATTGAACATATTTCACACATTCAGTTACATGTTTTTGCACAATGAAACAAAGCATCTCCATTTTGTTTCAAGCTAACGATAACGTGGACGACATAAACAATATGGTTTATGTCGTCCACGGACGCATATGCCGTACAGGGAACATTGCCGGCCTACCTAGAGTTGCTTGCTATTTTAGCTTACAATGAAAAAGCGGCAGGCTCAAATTGTTTGCCTACGTAGATTTAGGACGATGCGTAGAACTTATTAACTGCACGTCTTCGCAGAAGCAAGTTCCGATTCGGATTTTTTCCATATTTAAATACGATCGTATTGCTGTAAGCTAGGTTTAACCTTGTGCACATGTATAGCGACTGATCTAGATGAACTTCTTGATAATAGTACAGAATATTGTTTGTCGTCATAACGGCAGCAAGGCAAGCCCTTTGTTCTGAGAGGTGTAATAACCCCTGTGCAAAACAATGTGCTTTTCCAGTGTTACAAATGAAGCCTAATCTAGCTGACCGTCCTAAACCTTTATGTTACATAGACAGCCTATGTATAAAATGAACCAAAATAGGCTTTTAGCAGAGATGTTCTAACGAACCCAGCTACAGATCGTAACCACCAAATTAAATTTGTATTCTTTAATTAAATTATTTTTTTTAATTTTTTCATTTTTCAAATACATTCAAGCCTTCAAATAAGAGCGCTTCGAAGTTCGACGCCGCAATGTTTCATTCGTTAGTTATAAAGTCCTTGTATAATTATATCTCAAATAGCGGGGGACTTCGCCAAACATGGCAATTGTAAATAATTTCCATAGAGGCATTCTGTTGTTTATATCGTATTAGCTATACGTTTTGTGACTTGTTTTGTTGGAAGGCATGTTGTGTATATATTAAAAATATATGATTTTATCCATCTGCAGACGCAAAGTTGACTATAGTAAATATCTATTTTTTTTTCATTTAGGGCCTGCGCATAATAGTGCAGTTGTAATATATTGATGAGGACAATTGCTGCCTAATTTAATCAGTATCCTATTCAATCATCATCAGTGAGGTTTGGATTATATATGAAACAGGCCATGGAGAAGTCTGTGCGTATTTCTCGCCATCGTATGACTCGAAGGAACGTTCCACCTAATCTAGATAGCGTTGCGAACACTCATGTGATACTCGCTAGCCCGACGTTCCCGATGTACTTCGATGTAAACCGAACGCGTATTCTACTATTACCTAGGCTAGGTCGTGGCCCCGATGAATAAACGCCTTGAAACTTTTAGACTGTCCTGCTAGCCACGTTAAAACTAGGCCAAGGAATGTCTTCTAAGTTGCTATACGTAGAGCTCTCGAATCGGTAAGCCGGGCTTACCAGATCACTGATGCGGGGCGTCGTTTCGTATTGCAACACATTCTACTCTGTACTTGTGGCGGAAACCTTGCGGAACAACATCCTAAATACGCCGAGTCTTTGACAGGCCATAGCAAATCTGTGACGGAAGTAGACGCTTTAATCCTGTATGTTGTGTTAGCATGTGACAAATGCCTCCGGGAGGTAAAACTCTACAAGGCAGGATATTTTCTGCAGGTACATATATGCACATTAAGGTTTTTCTAAGCAGTTCAGCAGGTCATTGAGCCTGATATTGGCAACACACTCGATTAACTTTTGCTAGATCAACTTACTCTGTTTCGTCAAAACTTGCTGTGATTTTCAGTTCTCACGGAACGGTTATTGGGTCAGCTGCATTTTTTTTGCGAAATCTGAGCATTGGCCTTCAAAGGGGTCCGCCCCTTTGAAGGCCAATGCTCAGATTTTTAGATATATACATCATGGCTGGGGTTAAGCGAACCCGGCTTAAGTTGGAAATTTCATTTGAAGGTATAGCAAGTTGTTTGAGTCTTGAAACCGTCGAAAATTGTAACGAAACACTTAAAGTGACATTCAACTTGGAATTTTCTAGTAGCACTACCGCGCATATGCGGCAGTACCGTTGGCTAGTAGAATGGATCAAACAACCCATTGACCCGTTTTTTACGTGCTGGAAGTAGCCTGTGTTTTCATGCAGGTAGAATAGCTAACCTGAATTCCTGATGACAAAACCTGTCACGTCGATAATTGCTTAGTCTGTTAGAAAACGACGAGATTGGTGATACTGATGTAATTAATTTTTTGTGCTGGATATAACATCATTTTTGCAGGGCAACGTACTCTAACGACACGTGACGTTGGTCGATGGTCGCAAATGTGTCCCTTGCCAGTTTTATATATTAATTGTATATACATAATATGTCAACGTTCGTACACAATTTGGCTATTTAATGACAAATACAAGACGGCGTAAGTTTAAAATGAGAACAAGCAGATATAAAAGTTAATCCCATGATTCGCGCACAGAGTCTTGTCAAAATCGAAAACTCCTCGCTAAATCTAATCATTTTTGTCAACTTCTTGGGAAAAGTCCCTTGCTAAAGTCATTTGAAAAGTCTCATGTTAAAGTTCTATGGTATACTTACGGTATTCAACCAGATTATAGGAACGCATCTTGAGATTTTTCTATATCGATATATTTTCTATATATTGAGGAGGCCTGCCTGAACAATTTATTAGTTTAACTGCTGTATAGCCAGATGGTTTTCTGGACGACACTTCTTTAGAGTTGATGGCTTTTTTTTACAGAATGTACACCTTACTTTTGAAATCTGCTGCATGGAGAATGGCATCCCTCCCAAATCAAAATGACTACTAGGCTTCATTAAGACAGGGCAACTCTCACGAAGGCCGATCAAAGAACGGTACCCTTTAGATTCTGGCTGGTTCACGCCCTAAATATCTTTAAAATTCGTTTTTAGAAAACATGAGAAAAACCGGTCTAAAAATCATACCACTGTCAAACAAAAGCTACTGAGCACAGTAGGTGTCAGAAAAACTAGCTCGTTTTTTAAATCCTATTTTTGAGATGAGTATCCCAGCAACAACAAAAAGGAACATGTTGGTTCTACAATGCCTTAACGTCGCGTTAGAGGACGCCACGTAGAGAAATAAAAAATTCTCTTATTACGCCCTAAAACTAGTTTTACATTGTCATTGAAACATTTCAACTTTATTTGTGTGTAAAAAATCATACAGTGCCAAAGTGAAGTCTTTTCAAAAATCCTTTGTAGAAGATTTGCCTAAGTCTTGACACGGGATGAAGAGGGTGGAGCTTTTTTGTCCAGTCGAACGACGACACAAAATATTTTGCGTCAAAAAATTTTGGCAAAAAAGTTGCCCTATTTCGATGTCTCGTTAACGATTCTACTTGTATGATGGGAAATAGGCGTCTCTGGAAAATACAATCGAGAATTGGGGTAACCTTCAGCTGTTCTGAGTATTCAACAAAACAAAGAAAAATCAACTACATTTTGTGGTTGTTAACAATTACACTTTATTATTTGATCATTAGCTAGTTATTTTTAAGCACGTATTTTTAACCGAAAATGTATTAAAGAGATATTATGTATATATATTTGTTATACTGAAAAGCGACTGTTCCGAGAAGTAGTGCGGAATTTTTTTTACATCGAAAGCATTAAGGTTTATTTAGTTTTCCATTGAATTGTTTTACTTCTCTCTCTCTCTCTCTCTCTCTCTCTCTCTCTCTCTCTCTCTCT
>NW_019215344.1:0-15718 GCF_002532875.2 Varroa jacobsoni | reverse complement strand
ATAGATAGATAGATAGATGTAGATAGATAGATAGATAGATAGA
Source organism: Varroa jacobsoni (assembly GCF_002532875.2). Taxonomy (NCBI): domain Eukaryota; kingdom Metazoa; phylum Arthropoda; class Arachnida; order Mesostigmata; family Varroidae; genus Varroa; species Varroa jacobsoni. Next base: position 15,675 of record NW_019215344.1, on the reverse strand, counting down.
TAGATGTAGATAGATAGATAGATAGATGTAGATAGATAGATAGATAGATAGATAGATAGATAGATAGATAGATAGATAGATGTAGATAGATAGATAGATAGATAGATAGATGTAGATAGACAGATAGATAGATAGATAGATGTAGATAGATAGATAGATAGATAGATGTAGATAGATAGATAGATAGATAGATAGATAGATAGATGTAGATAGATAGATAGATAGATAGATGTAGATAGATAGATAGATGTAGATAGACAGATAGATAGATAGATAGATGTAGATAGATAGATAGATAGATAGATAGATGTAGATAGATAGATAGATAGATGTAGATAGATAGATAGATAGATAGATGTAGATAGATAGGTAGATAGATAGATAGATGTAGATAGATAGATAGATAGATAGAATAGATTGATAGATAGATAGATAGATATAGATAGATAAAATAAAAACAAGTGAGCAAATAAACACATTTTTGTTAATGTAATTTCTAGCTGAGGGTTTAAAAATCGTTTTTTTCCTTGATGGGAATGGCTTTTTGTTTTGCATCATTAGTCGATTAGTGGACGATCCATATTTGCTAGAAACGTTTATTGCCGTCTGTTGCGTTTTGTTATTAAGGCTACAGGATAATTTCTCCTCCTGCTGGTAGGACGCCGTCTACGCAGTAGTCGAGGCCGGTCGGCTTAGTCGTAGTGGTGCCTATTCGCTAAGAGGCGGTGCTTTATTGCCTTCCCTTGTTTTTCCTCTTTCTTACGACCAATAACCTTTATAACTGCTCATTAGCCACATCATTGACCATTGCCTGCGTAGCTGCAGCACTGTGAACCCTTCAGTAAAGTCTGCCCAGGTGGACAGACTAATACTTGTCGTCCTACCTTGCGGGCAGGCCGAGCAATCGGGCACAGTACGTAAATACACTTGCTTGATAGACTGACGTTATAAATAGCTGGTGCAGCTTAACACGGAAGTCAACGAATGGTTGAACGGTCTAATTACTGCTAAAAATGATCTCTCGTTCGAAATATGGAAGCGTGGCTATGCTTATGAGGCCATGGTGAAGCGTATTCAGATTGTTTCTTGCTATAGTAGCGTTGAAATACATTCCTGGGGCTGCCCCTAGAATGTCGAGCTTGCCTTTTACTAATAGTGCCATGCACAAGTTTACGCTCCTAGATGCCCGCATGTTTTAGGTGCACATATTATACACCACTTCTCAAAACAGGGCGATCCTGTGGAATGAAATTCTACGTACATAAAAGAGACATTTTGTGCGCTGATAGGAACTCAACATTGATGTTGATATTCTCTAGGCATCGTTATATTGATATGCCCGGTTTGAAACGCTCGTTTTTGCCAGGAGCGCGACAATGACGAGTCGCCATATTGTTTTTAGAATCAAGTCGATGGCCATAAAAGCCAACTAAAAATCGAGAATTCCATATATATATATATATATATATCTCAGGAAATAGATCGAAATGGCTGCAATGTTTTTCATCTATGTGTCATCAGGATAGCGTTGCAAGTTCTACGAAAATTTGCAGTACAATCCCATACAAATATCTTTTTACTTTTTTTTGGTCACATGTGTATCTGGTATAGTAAATGCCTGTTACTGATTCTATAGAACTGGCAGCTTCTTTTTCATTTACAAAGGTTTAATTTGTCCTATTAGTCTACAGGTAGTTTTGAACAAATCACCACTTTAGACAATGGATCCTTACGTGGAAGATTGTCGAAAGAGCGTATGAAATTATTTTGTCCTATTCGATTGAAACTATTGTCCCGAATAAGCATGACTCAGCGTCCATTGCTGCTCTAGGCCCTAGCAAGGCTGCACTTGCTATGATATCGATTACATGACGTGTCGCGCTGAAAGAGCAAATACTTTGTTATTACACGCTGTTCAATTAGATTTGTAATAAGCATACGTTTAAGACGAAAACAGGCCAATCGCATCATTTCTACCATGATTCCAGACATTCACCGACGAGCCGATATAGTAAATTTGTACATGATACATTAGTAGCTATAGCAGATAGGGCAGTTTCTAGTAATAGTCCAGTTTACGACATGGCTGGGCAACACGGACAATCAGACAACCTTGAAACAACATCTACACCTGTATCATCTCTAGACATCCATGAAACAAACAGAGACAGACTGCATAACACCTGTACCAAATCTATCGCTTTTCATCATCACTCGCTACTACTGCTGATCGGAACGCTAATGATGATCGCGCTGATTGTGACGCTGACGTCTGTTTCTATGTTTAACGGAACCGAAACAGATCGGTAGCTGCCGTTATCATTAAAGCAGCTAAACAGATGGCCAGATATCTGTTAGCAACTAAGATATAATAACGGCGAATACTACTAATAATAGCGAAATTGTGCTCAGAGGTAGTAGAACGTCGTCTAGCAGGAGGAGGAGGAGGAGGAGGAGGAGGAGGAGGAGGGGGGGTTCGAATCAGTTAAGTTTTAATTCATTTTTAGGTGTACGTTTATGAATATACACTGCTGAGACATACAGTACACTGGAAAACTCGTACCTAATTTGCATGCAAGGAGCGATTTGCCTGCTGAACCCCAATAGATCGATCAATAGCAACCCCCCTTGAAATCTTTAATTGCCAGATATTATTCGTTGCGGCCAATGCACAAATTCGAGTCTAAAAGTTTCTTTCGGAATATCTATACATCCTGTTAAAGTGATCAGATTCTCTCTCAATAGTTTTCTGTATCGATGCTGTCTATCTAGATATCGATGATGCGTACTTTCTCCAAATAGTCCATGCACGCGCGTTAAAATTGTGCCTATAAGCAGACCTAGCGTGAACTTTGCCGGATCCGCATGATTTATATGACAGCCGATTCTGATCATGAGGAAGCTATCCTTAGGCCAGCTAATACTAACTCAGTAACGTGGACGCTATTGAAGTTACTAGATTAAGTAGAGGATTAACGTCCTTGCTTAGAGACTCGTCCTGAGTTGATTCGAGGACGAATTCACGAATTACTTTTAATATACCTCTCTAGATGTATTGCTGCTTCTATTTAAGTCAGGTCATTGTTGTACCATTTACCGCGTTACGAGGTACACGTGTTCCATAGGAGCGTCACAACCATAAAATCTCATACAGTAAAAAGCAATCCACGTAATATATCAGTTCAGGCACATTAGTAACTAGCCATGTGTGAATAGCCGACATAAAACTTAAGGGTTTTCTTAAATTAAAGAGAATTTTAAATCTGTAAAAAAACGCGGTAAATATGGCTTAGAACGAGGCAGTCGTTTACATATTATATTTGAAATAAATACCAATAATAATGCGAATGATGTTAATATTATAATTATCCAATTAGACATTTTCTAAGTTCCTGTTATCTATTACCATTTAAGTTCTGTCTACATAATACAGATAGCAGTTTATACAAAGGCTACCAATCGCCTGCATTACGGTAGTAGTCTATGGTATATTGTGTACATCGAAGCTCGATTGATCATAATTGTACTTAGAACCGTGACGATATTGAGCGTCAAAAGAGCTGCCCTCGACAATTCTACTTTGTCAATTGGCCGCTGTCGCAGTTGGATCATATTCTGATCCTTAGACTGGGCACGTTACTGTTGCTAATTCTTACAATTGTTACCAAGGCTATGAGAATGCCAACAAGCAGAACTCGCAAGAACACGCAGTTGGTGGGCGGCAAGTTAAACGACTATCACTAAACAGGCTTAATATTGTAGTAGACAGACAACAAAAAATTGGCTAGCTTCTGAATGAACTACATACTCTATGTAGAGCCTGGTACACGACCTGGCCGACCGGTCGTAATTTTCGATTACAAGCCTAACCTTGCGTCACTTTCGGACGACTCATGGCCAGCAGCATTTCCATGTTGCTGGACCACTTAGACAAATCCTCACACAATGTGGGAACTTTGCTATGTTTTCTAAAAATAATGTCAACACTAACAGTTCTAGTAGATCGCCATGCGTGACAAAGGTCGAGAAGTTGCACACCCCCCTTTCTAGGGAATCGGGAACACTATATTATTATTATTATTGCCTGTAGACTAGATTGAGTCTAGGCAAAATCTACACTGTCAAGTTTCACGACAATGTATTGCGAGGGATTTGTACAAGTTACTTGTCAGTTACACGTGCCCGTAACGTCTCTTCTATGTGGCGTCGTCTGATAGCCTTTTTTTTTTTGTTTTAGATGGTTTACACAACGTATCTCCAGGTGGACTCGCGCACGCGAGACTTGGGTACGTTTGAACGATTCGCGTCACAATATTCGAGGCTTCAAATCGTCGATATTTTAAAAGGCCATGGGTTGAATGAGGTGTCTGGCTGGAACCGGTCTTTAGATTGGCAATTCGTATTGCTTCCAAAAGCGATCTTAGAGACTGCTCTAAAGAGATGTTTGAATTATCCCTACGGCCATGCAGCCCCACCCCGTTCGGTGACTGGAAAAAATGACACTCACACACAACCTCCCCTCCCACGCTGTTACTTCAAAAAAAACCCCTGATATTAACATAGTTTCAGAATCTGGCCGTATACCTTATCATGAAAAACTAACAGTTATAACAAAACGTTCAGGACAACAGAACACTTTTATTTTTTGATCGTCTCTTTATTGCTGAGTGTCTCCGTGACGGTACCTGTAGAACTTTTCTAGGCGTTGGTCCTTGATGATGTTTTGTAGTAATTATAGCATCAGGTTTTAATATCATATATTATATATATATATATATATATATATATAATAAACATATCGGTTTTGAATTCTTCATCACGCCAAACATTTAATTAAAAACTAACACCATAAGTTATTCGATTTTTATTTAAAAAATTATGTCAGTTAATTAGTTAGGTAGCTAGTTAAAGACAAGAAATTTTAGTTAAACTTTGCCCAAAACAGATTTTTTGACAGGCCCCTCTTGTATCCATATCAAATAGACATCGGTATTATTGTTGGCCTAAGAAGTTCGAATAGTTTCAGCATTTCAGCTTCCGATAGTTCATCTAATTTCTAACAAAAAAAAAATGGTAATTCATAAGCAGTTAATCTACAAATACGCTTTTGTTAACAACTAAATAGGGCAACACAATACGAAACGTACTCGTTCGTAATCAATTGTAGCATTACTACTTCTCTCAAATGACAACAGGCTTGTTGCCATAAACAAGCAAAGAAATAATAAACCCATACGCTGACAGTCCGTTCCAGGCATTTTTCGTCGTGAAGACGAAACTGACGCAACTTCATGGATATGCCATCGGGATTTTCACCACGACGCATTTCTTATAGTGTCGATATGTGCATCTGCCGTGGCCAGCGTGGCAAGACTTAGAGCGCACGAGTACACGGTGAGGAATAGGCAAAACGCCGTTCATATTGAAGCGTACATTGTTTCCTGGCTAACTCTTCTTTCCGCCAGCGTTCGCGTCTCGAACGTATCGTTCGTACTCGAATAAGCGTCACCCGCAACCGTGGCAATAGCACTACAGCAACTGCTACGTCTAGATCGGACACAACGGCGCTACTTGACTGTTACTTACCTCACTCACTCAGCCTGGCTATCCAGCCCCTTCCTCTCGCGCGCCCACTCATCTCCCTCTGTGCCGTTCGCAACACAGGGCGGCTGCAAACGATTCTCGTTGTTACTGTTCGTGCACGTACATATTTCATTGTAATTTGTCACTGTCGAAGACCGCAAAACGATGACGACAGAAGTTGAGCCTACGGGCATTATCCGAGGCCCCTAAAAAGAGTTCATTAAAAGGACGAACCTGTTCTGCTACAAGGAAAACAGATTTGCCCCGCCATCGCGCCTTATAGCTGGCAAGCCAGCGTACACATATGGGCACAGGCATCCCTGGCCAGATTTGACCTAATGCAGTCGCCGATTAGAAGCAGAAACGCTCTAGCCTACTAGCGCATCGCCAGTAAGGTGGTAATTGTTGCTCGAAAATCACAGTATGGCGCGGTGAGCTATGGCTGGACGTAGACTTTCTATCGGTGCGTTAGGTCAGTGTGTTTATTACAGTCAACCATCAACAACTGAAAAATGTTGAAATTTTAAATTAATTTTACATTGTCGGACAGGATTAACCGCTGCAAATTCTATTGTTCATTCCGCTAGATGATTTCATGCAGGCGTTAGGTGTATAACTGTTTCATTCATTACGCTATGTTTTGTTCTATTAAACTATACGGTACTACGTGTCCTTGTTGTTGATCCTCAACGGGACATGATACCTATAAACATCTACGCATATTGTTGTGAAACGCAAACAGATTTTTACTGCTAACTGTCCAACGCTCCATTAGCTAGCGAGGCCGCCGGCGCTTACGAACGGTTTTTTCCATTGTGCTAATTGTTTATAAATCCTTACGAGGCCATAGAATCCCTACTTGTTTTTTGCTGTATAAAACATCAATGATTACGGCAATCATCTAACGCACTTCTTAGCGTGATTATGATGTCATTTACAGGTTGAATACTTGGATATCCTAGGCCGACGTAAGGTCCTTGAAGGGAGAAAAAACCGGCCACGTCTCCTAGTAGTTTCGAGCAAACGTCACAGCTTTGTGGAAGAAAGATGCGCAGTTCGACTTCGAAATATCCTGGTCGATATCCGGAACTTGATCGAATATTTCTATCATGTTATCGCGACGCTTTTGTTATTACTGCTCTAATCACTCCCCATTTAATTACGGGCCCAACGAAAATGATACGATCGATAGGAGTTCACAAAGTATCGACTTCACTAGAAATGCTCTCTATTGCAGATAGCTGCTTCAACACTCCTCTGAATAGATACTCGACCGCTGCTTCTGCCTATGCGCTACGGAACCGAGTCAATCCAATCTCAAAATTACCGAACTACGTGTAAGGATGACTAGTATACTATTCTTACTTCATCAGGCCGTTCGGTGTTCAAGCGAGTACCTATCACACCTCAATGCATTCCAATGGTTAAGACAACTGGTGTGACCATGACAATGATTAGTGGTATAATTTGAAACCGATATTTATGCGACAAGTGGTATTTCTCTTAGAATCATAAAAAAGACGCGTCTGGAACAAAGTGATTTTCGGCCCCACGTCCTAGACGGCCCAACGTATCGCTATGAGCTTTTTGACAGTACGTTCTGTTACCATGATGTCATTCGGGCTAATGTAAGGGTCTCGTCGCCACCAGAAAGCGGCACATGGCAGTCCTTCACCAATCACTAAGCTGCGGCGTCTTGTTGCTATCCATGAACTTCTCGACAAATCACCCTGTGCGAATTGCGGCTTCTTATCAACGGAGCCTAGGTAGGTCACTCACTGTTAAAGCAACTGCATCAGCCATGATTCTCTATACGAACGCTTGCCGAGGCCAATCCATATGGCAGCAGTGTACTTTTAGGCGAGGAAGTTTTGAACAGTGGTCAATTTTTGCTATCGGCGTTTTTTCATCATCACATGCAAATTCTATCCGTTTTGATAGAAAACTACCATAGTACTTTTATAAGTTGTTCTGAGTTTGTTTCGCTACTTCGATTTGTCCCCGTGCAGCTGGAACGACGATGAGAACTGAAAAGGTATTCTAAGCATTATTTCATAGCTTTTGCTGAAATCGGTTCTAGAGCGTACTTTATAGAGCGAATTAGAAGCTCTGGAACACGAAGCTGTCTCTCAGGAGAGTCATACTTTAATTTCTAAAGAATAGAAATCTTTAAGCTGGAAGTCTGAGAAAAAAGGGTCACAGCGGAAGTCTTACAGGTGTCGGGTCCTAAAGAGACATTGTGGAACCTCACCTATGACGAAGTGCTTGATGTTTCGTATATGCCAAACGGGTCGGAGAGCGTGTCCTACATCGATAATTTAGCGCTAGTTACAACATACCGCACTAGAAAAGGGTTAGAAAAAAGGCCTTTGCTGTCACGGTGGACTGAATGACGAACAACTCTTGCTTGCTTCAAGCAGCGTCTGAAAAAGTAGAGGCAATCTAAATGATAGAGACGAAAAGAGCTGCAAGTGTTGCGCTAAAAGTGAAAAGAAATATCATGTAGATCAATAGGTAAAGGATTTAGGGATATGCGTCTGGCAAAGACAGTGCCTGTTCAATACGCTGCAGGGACAGCACCCTATAGTACATTTGCCCTAGCGGGATTTAGTTCTAGCATGAGGGATCTTTCGAAAGGTCTGAGGCACTCTTTAACAACGGTGATAGAATCTGTGAAGTTACATGCTGCCACGATATAAACGAATATTGCTCTAGATAAACAGGGGAGCGGGAAGACCTTACTTACCTATAACAATTAGTGTAGCCAGAGTACCTGTTTGCAAGATGCTACCTTGAACCTTCTGGCGGAGGGAAACGGAAATCGAACAATATCCGAAGAACAGGATGGACCAATGAACAGCTAGAGCAGCAACGATTTAGAAATAGAAAAGAAATGGACACAATCAAGGATTGCAGATGGACCATGAAGTAGAATGAGATCCTTCATCCCGGACTGCAAGTCAGGTATGATGATAGCAATGGCGACCTCATCTATCACACTATGAAGGTATTGACTGGCCACAGTCAGCATTAGACCTACCTGATGACGAGAGGCCAAGCATAGGATGACAAATGCGTTTTCTGCGTGTCAAGTAAAACTAATGGGGTGCACCTCTCTGTATTTAAATGTGAAACCCTCAGACAAGGGCTCAAAGAAGTACAACGAGGTATATTTTGGACCGTGATTAAGCGCGTTGTTGATCATACGCTTCATTTAAGGATCTTGTGCCTGATCCTTATGCGCAAAAAATCAGCTAGAAACAAGGTGAACGAGGCTTGAAGAGGAGCGTTACGAAGCACAAGGTGCAGAGGAAGATCAAGTGAAACAAACGACCTTAATATCGTCCTTCCCTTCGAGGAAGCTGAAATAATGTTTCAGAACGCTTCCAGAGGAAGTAGCAAAGAGGATAGCGGCTTAGTGCGTGTTCTACACCACTAAAGTGCGAATTCATTTGCCTGTGGACAAGTGACTAGGACCCAAATTCGGGCCCCGTCAAGTGGACTATAAGAAGTGTACCGCTTGTGTGTGAATTCATCAGTCCGTATTGCAGATAGCAGAAAAGGTAAAAAAAAAAGTCGTTTAAATTTGCAGCGTAAATCAGGCTACGGTTAGCGCGATCAGAAACTATGACGTGCTGCAAACTCTACTGAGTGAAAATCAGGCCCAGTAGTTTCTATACGCAGCTACGTTGTACCGAAATGCTTGCGTGCGTTTGTAAAGATTCTAAAGGACAAGGGTGGATCTCAGGTAAATACAGTGAAAATCCCATTACTAGTTGTTCGAGCTCACGAATTCGAACCCATTTACGCCCAGCCTTTGCTCTACCGGATTAGAGCTGCTCGAACTTGTGCAGCACTGCTGAAGGCCACGCTATTCACAAGAAGAAGTATAAGCTTGCAAATGGGTGTCTATGAATCGATCGACTTGCGCGCTCTTCAAGATATTCGTCTGTTGGTCACGTGGTAGGGATTTTTAAGATGAACTAAATTAAATACAAACCTGTATTTAGCTTACGGATATGCCATCTTCTCAGCGATATATTAGCGCAATAAGGAGGGTCAAAGGGTATGATCCTGTTACGATAATCCAAAACTGCGTAAAATGGACGCGATCATACGGTAATTCACTGATGCCATACAAAGAATCAAGTAAATCTGATTATCACTATGAATTCCTTTACGTCTTAGTTTAGCAACAAATTTGTTATAACCTATACTCTATGTGTCTAGATCGGCACCAGTTTCTATGTTGCTCAACGAAAGAAATCAAGCTTTTTTTTTTTTTTTTTTCTATAAATTGTTAATGTTTAGCACGTTAGCTTTAACAACCATCCAGTTAGCCTTAAGCACAAGATAACGTTTTTATTTATTTTTTTCTTGCCATCAAAATCGATCTACTAAGATGTTGATGTCTTGCAGATAGACTAACCAAAGCAATTACACATATCGTCAATACCGCTAACTTGCGGGAATTTATAACATGGAGCATTGTTTTATGGCTAGGTAGAAAGAAGGTTAAATTACTACATGAGCTATTCTCCGACATCTTTATTCCAGACCAACAGCTCCTCTTTAGATGAGTATTTTGCGAAAAAAAGAAGTACTTTTGGTCACCCCAGTAGGTGCATGATTTATCTGCCCCTCTTTAAGGTTGAAAGTGAGCCTCAGACCCTGCTTCCAATAGATAACTAGATAGTTCCGTTAACTACGCCAGATGAGTACAGCGGAAACGAGTTTAATGAAATTTAGGATCGAACAGAAATAGAGGACGCCATTGTAGACAGGTTAAAAATGGACCTGATCGATCAGATCATTTTATCAAGAATTTGAGAATAACGCCGATAGCATTAGTTCCTTCCAATAACGTCCAAAGTAAAAACAGCACCTTGCAACGAATATGGAGTAAAAAAGTGTTCAATGTGACCTATTAAAGTCCTGCTAAAGACCGATATCACAACAGGCGAATAGGACACAAAACGGCAAAGCTTTACTGATTTCTAATGATGACATAGGTAGAAGAAAGTCTGAAGCGGAAACTTCCATGGAGACCAACAGGGAACAAAAACATAAATCCCAACCTATATTATTTGCAAGCGCATTGAACAAATAAAAACAGATGTCTTCGCCAAGGGAGTTGCTGCGATCAGACGGTCTTGTCTAATCCATTCATGATTGCATCCTGTAGTCTTGTCTAATGTAAGTTACTAAGAGGCAAATGCTCAAAACGGAGTTTATAAACATGCACAATCTACGGCTTATTCTTATTTGTAAGCCTTTAGCGAAGAAAACTCAGCGGTAGCATCGCTGCTTGCTGCTTTGTGAAAGTAGGATTCCGTATCTTGATGGATTTTTCACACTCCAAAGAAATACATTGCGGAAAAAACTTACTTTGTTCCAAGGCCAAGAGAGACCCTAAAATAACTCTTGTATTTGACCAGTCGTAGATCTCGAGCAGATGAAACATGACATATTTTCGAAGAGACCGTTGGCCAGGGAACGACCGTCAATTTGATTTACAGAAAACACAACAACACACCGGACTGAAAGACCCGGGAAGAATTCTCTATTCTAGCCAGATCTGACGACATGCGTCGTCATTATTCTTAGCTAATAACGATCTTATAATAGTATTAAACTAAATAAAGTGTACATATTTATAATTACTTTTTTCTTTAGCTACCTTATGTAGAAGCACCATTCCTGAATGGAATTTTCCAATTGAGACTGCAGCCGTCGAGTAAATCGAAACTACTAAACCCAGTTTGGCTGTTCTATGCTCTTCGGTTACCTGAAAGTTCACACGTCAGAGCGTATCATTTCTTTTGGTCAGCCATTACGTTTACTCAACAACACCGACTTAAAGCGATGCCGTTATCTACAAGTTGAAAGTTTGTTAGGAAAGAAACGAGACCATCGGAAAAGTACATAGATTCTTCACGGATTTCGGTATATCGTTCCGTAGACGCTAAGCTCGGCATCGAAGCTCAAGGAATCTATCTAGGCTTTCATTTGCTAAAAAGGGCACTATTCGTTGAAACAGCAAATGACAAGAGCCTTGAATTGAATTCGTCCTGTTTGCACGCTACGTTTCTATGTCAGCTTCCCATTCTTTGCTCCGTATTAGTCTGTTATGAATTCTGTGTATTTCTAATTCAGTGCTTTGCCGCGCATAGGCTCCACCATGGGCAGGAAACCAGGTTTCCACAACCCTACCGATACGTGTAGGTGCTCCCGACGCGGGAGCAATTGTGGTAGATATCATGTTGCTCAGTGCCCCTTGGTACTATTTTTCGGATATCTGCCAAATATCTCGAACTAAGACTCGTAAAACCGGTACGGCGCAATGTGCTTTAAATTATTATAGATATTAGGATTCTGACTTGCATTTATGAGGTAACTGTCAACAAAGATGAATAAATTAAGCCTGGTTCGACTTAAGCTGCTTCTGTTCGAAACTCCCATGTCGCTTCGCTGTACATTATCGTGGTTTTGCTATTTGGCAGCCTCTGATAAATTTTGCTCTACTTTAGATTTACAAACAAACTTGATTTCGACTCAAAGTCAGACTATTACGCAGTAGATCGAAATGATGATTGTATAATTTCAATCAGTTAAAAACCTCTCGTCAAGGAGATCGCTGCTAATCTAAAGACCGGTCGCTTTATCTATTCACCTTATTAGTGTGTTCGTTCAGTACCGCTACACAGAGAGTCCGGTCATGCCAGCTTCGTGCTGTAAAAAGTTCAACACGAGACGGAATAACTTAACTAATAATTATGTTTATTTTTTGCCTAACTTTCCCCAAAAAATATGGTTAAATTGGTAACGGACGACCAGCCAAGTTCCAATCATGTCGGCTACAAATTTTGGCGCCGAAACCAGACAAATTCGATATCAATACGACGTAGTTGTTGCGGCCGGCTGTAGTTTAATCATTCAAAGTACTTCACAGATGTCATTTTTTGGAATTGACCCTCTTCCTAATGCGCGACTGCACAGCACTCGAGAGTACCACTTTAATACTGAAGAGTGTGTGTATAAATCGACCCTAGAGAAAAACGAAGCTATGCATTTACGGCAATAGGTCGAATTTTTACCCTAATAAAAGTCGTACTTTTACCATATATATATATATATATATATATATAAAACGTCATGGTATAAGGAGTAACCAGTGGCACAGCGGTTGTGTACCAGTTGTCCGGACTCGTCTCTAGCTGATCGTAATAACTGCAACGACGGCTGCAACCGTATTTCGAGGCCATCGATTGCGCAGTGGAACTCTCTCCGTACCCTTTTGATTGTTAGTAGTACTACAAATAACGGCCACAACCGCTACAGCAGAAAGCCAGCGGTCAGTCTTTTGCGCGCTGGCTATTTTTCCTCGTCTAGGTAAATAGCATGACTTGACGAAATATATCCTAGAAGGACCATCCATTTTTTGTCGAAGAAGCAACGGTACGAGCTACAGCGGGCCACCGACACTAGTGTTGGGCTGTTTTGCCACCTGTTGCCATAGATGGCGCAACTGGTCTATTAACCAAATCGTCGGAGATTACTAAATTCCTATGAGCCTGTAACACCCCTCTTGACCTTCACGACGAGCGGGAACAAGCTAAAATTTGACTAGTACTTGTTATGCCTTAGACCGATGCGAACAATATGTGCGCGCCAGCAACGCAAATAGTTCTCGCTAAAACGTCTCCGATGCTTGTATCATATGCAATAGATAAGGCTCTGGAAGAAGACGAGCCAGTTTCAACTCATTAGCTGGCCTATGGCTACGCTCGCCTTCGCAGCCAGTCAATAATACAGTCCGAGTAATATATTTGACCGTACTCTTGGCTAGGTTCGCCTACCGCTCGGACGTGTACGAATCCGTTAGTGTGATAAGCTGTGCTTAAAGCACAGCGATTTTTTTTGGCACGCTAAATTAGTCCCATAATTTCAAGGAAAACCGGGCGGAAATTTCCCAGCTAAGAGCTCAGATATATTGAACATTTGAATTTGGTGCATTTACGAGTACTGGCAATTGTGGGACTTTTTGAAATTAACAGATAACGGATCGAACTGAAACTCTGCTTAGGATTTCACGTAACTTACGGTAACAGTATTAGGACACACACAACGCAGACTGGGTCTAGCCTTCAGATCCTTTCTAAATAATTATACGAACACGGATGTGATTACCTCTGAAGTGCTGCAAATAGGCATAATTCAGCAATGTTCTTTCTTCGTAAATTCCAACTCTTTATTAGACTTGTCAATAGCCGTCCGTAAACACCGTTGGCTAGATATTCACAGGAACAAGTTCGAGACGTCGCTGGCTGGATTCCGTTGACGTGCGCCTATGTACATGGCATGAGGAACAGTAAAGCGAGATATCACATGAACTTTATCGATAGTGCGCAGAAGAACATACCTAGGTGCACCAGATAAAATTAATATGCTATCTGCATGACTGTTCGCTTCATGCTCCCGCATTTTGTCATATGCCATCAGACCGGTACTGAGCGTGGTACTGATTTTCAAAGAAGATCGTTTTTGAGGACTAATAAATTCTGTGATTGCTTATTGTAATTATTCTAGGCTCTTTTGGCAAAACTAATACTTGACATCCGGCTAGAAATAGCGATGAGCTGGCTTTCCCGAATCGCTGTTCCTCGTTCGAACATTTCGAATCCCTTTTATAGCGGAGTTCGTGAAAGTTGCCAAGGTTACGCTCTCACAGGGACTATAGGGAGAAAGCCACGTGAGACCCTACCAGAACGATGGATCAAGCTTCGAACCGTCGTTAAAGGGAGGATGACGTATTGGTCGGATTTCTGTTGAAGCAGAATGCCCTAGCTGAGTAAGTGGAAGCGTTGACTCAGTAGGTTAGGTGTAGAATCATAGTCCTGATAACCGAGTGAGCCAGTTCCCTTAAATATTGCTAGATAACAAAATAACTACTATATTAGATTTGCATAAGGTCAAGCTAATCATGAGCCTGCCTTGCAGGCAATAAGCCCATTACGGGGCAATTTATGCTAGGAGCTTTCAATCCACTGTCTAATACATTTGTGCAAAAACAATACATATATATATACATACATACATACATACAGAATATTTGACATCTTTGACGTCAGTTACGTGCTCTATAACCAGCCTCATCATATTGACTTGTACTAGTCAAAGACGAACTCAGCTAGTTTCCTAATTCTGGATTATGTGTGCAGATATGCCTCATGTATATTTGATCGTCCTCAAATCTGAATTTATGGCTGGTGTTTTCAAAATCATCTTATTTTACTTATATTTTTCAGTGTAACACTTCGCTTCTACGAGTAACGCAAGGCAGACATGATGGAGTATATAGTGTAAGTTTTAAAGCGAGCAAATATGAAAGAAGCTTGTGATAATCATTATTATAATCAAAATCAGTGGAAACAATTTTGGTATTTGTGATTCTACAATAAAGCACCGTATTCTCTACTGGTGGAAGGTGTGGGAGTCCGCTAGCGGTCTGATGAGTTATCCCCTTTGTATAGTAGGTCGGCGCTGCTCGAAGCGACCTCTGCTGACATGTTTGCAACAACCTTTCTAATCGGATAAGCCCCGATCATTCCGCCTAGCTCACTGTTAGAACAGTCTCCTTGGAAGCATTCTGTCGCCACTTGAGCTCAGATAGTTATTAATAGGCCGTTGGTTAAGTTCAATAACTAACGACTACAAACATGGGTATATTTATGGGCCAGTTAAAAGTGTGTCAACAAGACCTTACCTCCAAGAGCACATATTTATTCAATTGTGAATTTTTACCAAAATGTAGTCAGGTTAGTACAGGCTAAGTACTCAGATTAACTGCCATTTCCTTGCATATGCTTAGCCACGCATACACAAATGCAAAATAGACCTACATTTGATTTGGAAGTATCAAGGACTATTATTATTAATATCAGTATTAGTACTGTTATTATAGTTTTAATTAACTGCATCGTGTAACCCAGGGCGTGTTTCAAGTCCATAGCGTAGGTGTGTACTAAAGCGATACAGAGTGAATTGTCTTTATAAACCTCTTCACAGCAGCCCCAATCCTCTGTCTTTTGT
>NW_019215343.1:0-15740 GCF_002532875.2 Varroa jacobsoni | reverse complement strand
TCACCATCGTTATCCGCTGTAGTTGTTTGATTGTTACATACTGGGACTATATCCTCAGTATCTCGAATTTAAAAAAGCATCAGTGCTATACGTACAAACGGTCCGTACTGGTGTGAACGTACACCTGTATGTACATACCAATGCATGTTGAAGTACTTGTACACACATGAATATGTGTTTGTCGGTATAATTAGTGGCAATCAGGTACCGACCGACACAATGGAGAATAGCTGCCTATTCATCCGTGGGCCTACTTTTTCGTTGGTTTGTTATAGCCACAGTGGCGGCTACTACTACCTGTAGTAGCCCGTCGAGGTTGTCGCGAGAATCGAGAGCCTTTACCCACCACCGTCGTAACGAGCACTAATAGTGGTCTAAAAGCTAATGTTATTATCCGACTCCATGAATCGGCCCGTCGTTTGCCCACAGCCATTTACGTACACGTCAAGCGCATGTGTACAAAGACAACGCTGAATGAGGTGGGGTATCACGAGCACCGCTAGACGAACGGAAACATAAGAGCCAATGACAATAACGGAAAATGGTGCCAGCTGACCTAATCGTATCATGTAGATGATAAAACCTCCTTCGCCGCCGCCGCCGCCGCCGTCATAAGTACTATCAAACATCAGCGATGATTAATGGCAAAAAATCGTGGAATCGTTGAATTGCGCTTGAAACGAATACGTACCGAAAAGAAGTACTAGCGAGCAAGAAGCACTAAAGAGTGCTTGTCTGTCCCGACAGAATTTAGGAGTAATTACACTTGGAATGATTACGATGCCATGCCTTCTTAACCTTCCCTGTTTACATCTCTCCGCTCTCCTTCTCATCTAGACCATTGCCGCCTGAACAATTCAGCCATCATCTATCTGTAAAGATACCTATATCATACTGCCGTATATAAGTTATACATCTATATATATAGAATGTACGGTCATCTCCCGTCAGACAATGATTGGTTCGGTCCACGCATTACGCATGATGAAATGCGGTTGCTATGATCTGGGTTGATTTTACTTCTTCATAGAGGGGTACGCATATTGTGCACTATGATAAAAGGGTGAGTCATCTAGAACATTTGATTCATATAACGAGTATTGAAGCTATATGTTAAACTAAGACCATAAGCGGACACATAACGAAGGTCCTCTATTTTCCTCCCATTGAAGACACGAGCTGGGCGCGATCCTTCGGACGCGACAAAACGACACCTGCATTGCCTGTACGAAATCAGCAGCGGCAGCTAACAAGTACGTTCCCTCGCCAGCTTATACTCGGCTATTACGAAACACCTTTATGTCGTCGTACAAGCAAAACAGATCTCATAGTTCGAATATATATGTGTAATAGAGAAATTTGCCACGGATAGTTTCTATTTCATCGATAATTCTTTATATGGCAGAGACTTCGTTAAGTGTCAAGCCAAGCATCTCAGCCTCTTTTTTTTCAATGCCGATGTTTTGAGTACGTACCCCGAATACGTACGAGTGAAGATCACGAATGTATCCTAGCGCTATATAGGTAGCATCTGAATTCCCAAAGATCAGTTCCTACCACCAGGTGAAATCTCTACGTGACTATACAACTATTCTACATCAAACTCTGCAGGTTTTTTTTTTTGAGTTTTTACTTTTGAACGAAGGGTGACATCATATCTTTTGGTTTTGTGAATAAAAGTTCCTGGAACTTGGTCCATCCGTGAGATCAAATCCTACCAACTTCCTGGTTCACTTACACGAAACGAGCTTTATGTAGAGCCTGTTTTTACATAGTGCATCTAATAAGCGATGCCTAAATATTCGCCCTGTAGAACCAGCAACTACACATATATTAATGTAGCATTGGACTCGGTAAGTAACAGTAACATTAATAATAATTCTAACTTTAACGTTTTCTGCTTCTTATCAATGAAATGAGCTCTCCGCAAGCCTTCCGATACTGCAAGGTCTTCAATTCTACAGGATTGAGGAGTCCGCCTTAAAGAGCCTTGACAAATATTATTTTCATAACATCATGCTTTAGTGTATTAGTATTTAATAATTCCTATGAATCACACTTTTCTCTACAGTTTTTTTTATGGGAGCGCCGACGATACAAATACCGAGATAATCTGTTTCTTCTAGTCCGAGGCAAAAAAAAAAAACATTTTTGCGAATTTAG
This sequence comes from Varroa jacobsoni, assembly GCF_002532875.2. Lineage (NCBI taxonomy): Eukaryota > Metazoa > Arthropoda > Arachnida > Mesostigmata > Varroidae > Varroa > Varroa jacobsoni. Next base: position 13,577 of record NW_019215343.1, on the reverse strand, counting down.
GTGCTGTAGTAGCATCGTTATGTTTAATAATTAATAACAATAAGATAGTCTAGAAATATTCTCTACTATCTCGTATGAGCTGATCTCTTCTAGATGTACTTTCTTCATTATTTCAAGCTATCATCAATGCTAAAATATACTAGACTCTAGACTTGTAGTTTCGTCTTATATACATTTTAATGAAATGGGTCCCTTTTTTTCTACCAACTACATGCCATATCGGCAACGCTATATTTAGTATCACACAACTACGAAAGCTGCTTTCGGATACTTTCTTGTACAAGTGTTACTTTGTGATTTACTAAGATTGCTTGCTAAATAAAAATAGGAAGATTACTCCCGTTTCAAGCGTACTTATTTCTAAAAAAAAAAAAAAAAAAACTAAAGTTTCAATTTGTGAGCATCACTAGAGAAAGTTCTTAGAAAAATAATTCAATACCAGAAAACGTCGATACATACGACGCACGAATATATAATATCATGTTGTATTGAACTGCTGATACCTGTTTTCTGTCGATAATGTTGCGCGATTATTACCGTAATAGATGTATGAATGCTATATCAATTTTTAACTTAGCCGTTTAAGTTAGCCGCAAAAACCCGTGCGAACTACAACATGGCTCACTCAAAAGGGAAGCTTCAAATTATCTCATTGTTGTCTGCTTCCGAATCAGTTTATTTTTACTTATAATTAAATAAAAATATTCATTAGTTTTAAGCTGATTATTAGAACGAAGAAACAGCATATCTTATGAGCGTACGAATGGAACGATACCCTTATCTGGTGGTAGCTGTCAGCCGGATCTCCTCATGCAAAAGGGACCTCACTCTGGGGGCTGCTGACTTCGATCGAAGCCCTCGACCCGCTGGAACTGATGTCATTCTGCATACTAATCAGCCTTATTAAAAAGTTAATTATATAATCATTTGCATGATTACATTTAAAGTGACACACTTTTAATTACATGGACTAGTCGGCTGGGGCAATGATGTCCATGAAAAGCACAACTAACAAGCGACCTGCAAATTATACACGATGCCATATGCAGACGATATATGAAACTGCAAAAATCAAACACACAGGACAGCTCTAGATCAAGGATTAGAAAATCCATGATCTCCATGGACTTGCCGTAATTCATTATGTCTGTAACAGTACCTCATTATAATCATGGGTCGTTTAATATATATTCCCTACAGAAATTATATTCGCTCTGGCCCAACACGCAAAAACTTCAGCGTTATCATCTGCACAGATTGCCTGTCACTCATTACTGTTTATTGTGATGCTACACTTCCTAGATTTTTTAAAAAATAAATTTATTTCTTGCCAGTATAGCTGATTGTGGTAATAGGAGTGTTACCTAATATTATTCAGACATATTTATCGACTCCTATATATAGCTTCCGTTTTATCACCTTATGCATTGCGATGCTGGAAACATCAAACGGTGCTTCAAACGGCAACCGCGTACAAAACTCGCTTTTAGAATTACACGTTATTTCGTAATAGAGATAGCCATACAGTGGCGATCTATCGTCCTATCGACCTGATCCTGTGTAGACCTAATCTGATGTTCGGCGATTTATTGCCCTAATTATATGTTATATACACACCTGTCGACTAAGATCTCAAAGCAGCGTTGTTCAAGAGGCGCACTGACGAGTTGCCCAACTACCCCGGAACACCTTTGGAAGATGGGGGTAATTTTTTTTAGCCATCGATACGAGCTAGTTCGTGCTTTAATTTACGAATAATATTATAATACTTCAACGTAAGATCATTTATAATTAAGCAAGTTTTTTTTTTTGTCAGAACTGAGAATGATTAATTATCGGCTAATGCTTACAGAATCAGCTAGATTTTGTAGATCAGTGACATGGGTTGCTGACCTCAATAAATTCTAGAAACCTTTTTCTTGTCTTTGCTTTGAGAGAACCGACACTACCATATCCATGCAAATCGGTTATATTCGTTAATTTCGTGAACTGCTGGAAATTATTTAACACATTTATGTTATAAAACGACCATTTCATTCATAATAATAACCCCATAATGGCAGACAACCTTCTTGAACATAGTGATCCCCTTTTTCTGCTCTCTTTATCAAGTGCCCCTTGAGGGAAGGAGGCACGTAAACGTGTGATTGAGGTGCTAGGCAAGGTTTCGTTGTGGTTCCAGTTTTCGTTACACATCCAGCCGTCCCCGGGGAGTCGTAACAACCTAAACGGGTGTGAATCAACGAGAGTCACCTTTGGTACTGCTGCTGCTGCTGCTGCCTTCGCTTTTGTGTTCTGCTTTTTCTTCTTTTTGTCTCATTTGCGCGCGCGGTCTCGCAACGAGTGCTGTAACATTAAATAGAAGAGGGTGTTTCAAAAGCAGGTGGAGACCCTTTTACGGGAACCTCCCTGTTTTCCTTCGTTTTGTCTTCTATCCTTCGACGAATCGACGAACCACCACTGAGGTGCACCAGTTCCTCAAATGCGCGTCGCGTGTTTTTCTTACACTTGCCGCCATCTACATTGCCATTCTCACTCACCAACGGCGACGGTAGCCGCCGAGCTGACCTGCTACCGGTCAGGACAAAGCAGGGCAAGCTATTTCGTGCAGCTCTTCATTTCATTTAGTCCGAGTGTGAGTATTTTATTTACCAAAATAATGTCCATCTCCACTCTTCTGCTGACCGTTAGTATTCAATACGGCCGTTAACCCAATGACTTTCTATCGTTGCACGCCAGCCCCACGGACAATTTGCTCGGGCGATAACGAGGCTCCTCTTAGCCACTCTCCTAGTCACATGGTCGACATTAGGCAGCGATGAAGCTACGCAAACCCAGCGAAAAGGCAAAAGCAACAGCAGAACTTAACAGGGCCAGCGGCAGCATAAGGAAAAAGCAAGAGGACGATGTTAAAATCTCCCCCTAATAGCTGTGCCGTACATTAGGGAACACATGAAATCGAGACTAGCTTAGTAGTGACTAAAAAATACAACTATATATTCATATAACCTATAGCAATTATGATTTCGGAGGGGTTCGACTTGACCGTAAATGTGGTCATACAGGGTTCCATCTATTTTGAAAGGCCCTCGGCGCCTCCAGAAGGCGGATGCGAGTTCCAGTAGTAGACGCGTCCCTTGCTAATCCCCAACGTTTTTGCCACATTGCTGTGTCTTTATTTGTTGAACCTCATTATTCTCCCTAGATTCAAGAGCTACTTTACTTTGCAGAAATAGATGTTTGAAGCGTTATTTTGACGATTTAAGATCTATTAACACTTCATAAAAGTATCGCCAGAGGTTTGTTCGCCTACTACTACACCGTAAGCATAGGTTGCTGAATGAGGTCTTCCATGCTGTGATTCTATTACGGTCGCTAAATGGCAGACCTGGTTGATGATAGCATCTTCCGTTGCACATAGTTTGCGCTGTAGCTGTCCTGTTCCTCTACACGTACCTACTGTGTATTCTGGACAGCGGGCAAAAGGGAAAATTTAGGAAATGTGTCATGAAAACAAAATAGGAAAGGTGGAGAGCGAACGCCATCGAAATGTCGTGTGCCTGTTGATGATTGTCGCCATGCTGATGATTAAAGAGAGGGATTGAACACGGCAAATCGACGATGAAGGAAGGTGGTGCGTCCGCTTGGTAACAAGAAACCCAGCGCTTGCTCAATGGAAGGGGGTAGGGCCGGCAAAAGGCAATAAGCAAGATCAAGTTCGCCAACAACGAAAGTAGCCTGAAGGGCAGGCCGAGCGGTCGATCAATCGGTCGGTTTAGCGTCAATATGGTGCTGCTGGAATTGGCCTGAGTCTTTCGCCGGCGGTTCGTTATTGTTGGGCGTATCGTTGGCCAACGGTGCGCCTGTGCGTGTGGGGGTCCCTGTGGGGTGAGGAAGGGGGCATCAGCCAACGTCATCCGTCTTCGTTGCTACTTAACGGGTGCCCGTGTCGCCGTGAATCCATCTTGGAAACGCATCTATCGAGACGGTGTGTACACATACACGGTTTCCAATCCCCAGCAGGAACATCTAGAATCCCAATGGTCGGTTTATGGGGACGCAATGACGAAGTTGTCGCGCCCATCGCGATGAAAAATCGAACTACAAACCCTCCGTAGCCCACTGTCCCTTTCTTGCCCGTTCTCGAGAGATGGTGAAGCGAATTTTCGTGACTACAATATTACCAGTCATATGGATAAACATTGCCAGTTATAGTCGCCCGCTAGGTCTGGTTTGCAATCACCTTTTTATATATAGGCTCTGTTTTATCCACAAGTGAGTCCCTTGTAATTGTCGCATAGCGTAGCTGAGTTGAATTTGTGCCTCGGTCTGTGTGCATCCAGTACGATGAAACTGGATTAGAAATCTGTCTGAACTCAGTCCATCCTAGTCGATTAACAGGAAATAACAGATGTGAAATCATAAAGTTAGGCGTAAACATCTGGCAATGTACAATGCGGAATCTTTGGCCAACGAAAGCAGCATGGCAAATCAAGGGATTGTGGATCATAATGAAAAAAAAAAACGAAGCAGATTAACAAGTGTTTATTTGCCCGTCATCGGTCACAGTGGCTGTCGCCGCGCTGTCTATTTCACCCTCGTTGTTGCTTCGCACTCGGACTGCAGTGCTGCGCGTCACTCTATACATTATAAAATAATGGCTCGTTCTTATGTATCACATGCTGAAAGGAACCGAAAAACATGGGGCTCAGGGGCACCCGATCGTGGAGAGAAAGAAAGAAAGACAAATTGATGTAACAACGGAAGAAGATTGGCAAGTTCTGCTGGCGAGCGGTTGACTGAATACTGAAGAGAAGATGTAGACGGGCGTATTACGACTTTTCTTCGAGCTACAGCAGCGTCAGAAGTGGATTTGGGTTGCAAGTTGAAACTCTTGTGTCACAGCAAATAGCTTCAATGCAGTGGATAAATTGCGTGGGGATCGCGTGACCTCGAAACAGAGTGTTTGCTTTTCTTACATAGTCCATAATCAAATATCAACAATTTTATAAAACTCACAACATCATTTTTACTTCATCACATTTGTCGTACAATATACGAGAAATAATAGTGGTAAATTTGTGGCGCTTTTAAACCGGTTAAAGTGGGGAATCTATGAATGACTAAACGATGTCTTATTGCACAATATGGAACTAGAAGCGTTTATTCAATTACAAAGAAAATCTAAGATAAAGCGATCGGATATGTCAGATTGTCAAAAACAGCCTAAACTACCTCACGGCATCATCAGGATAAATTTGCTGAAGGATTAGGTCCCGTACACATGTACATATATTTTGAAACTGTATTGGGGTATGCAATGCAAACGGATGTGTATAGAAGGTACAATGCAAATCAGGTCTCGTTGGAGGTTGCTGGGGCGAGGGTGGGGTGGGTTGGGTTGGGGGGTCCAAGGAAAAAAATGAAGCGCTTTTTTACTATATTGTCGAACGCTACGGGTTTTTCAATTTATGAATATATGTGTTCTGTAAGGAATTTGCTTCAAAACCACCGTATCAGAGCTGCCTTGCCGAAACAATGTCTATTATACTACTTGAATAAATATCGCCTGACGCAAAGCTGTTCTACTAACTAACGCTTAGGCAGTTCTCCTGTTTCTTCGAAATATTGTATGGTAGTAGGTAGTATGGCTTGACTCCGTGGTTTCTAGCTCATATGGTCAGCTACTGAGACAGAATCTGATGCCTTAAGAACAAAGTTTCAAAGAGTAACTGAGGCGTACCTAGCAGGCCTTCATTGTCTTTAAAATTTGCATTTAAATCATCATTATCCATGTACCCATCGATCTAATATCTCTGAACTTTAGCTTGTGCTCGTGCATCCGGCGTCCGAGCTAGAGAAGGGTATTAAGCGCTCACACTATACGATCTGGGCACACTTTTAGCATCTCAGAAATATCCGCCAAGAAAAAACGAGAATTAATTAATGCGCAGAGATGCAGGCGCAGGATTAATGGCGCGATGTAGGTTTAAAGAACCCTACAAACATGTCATTGTAAAATTATAAGCCCTACTGTAACATATTGATCTGCGTCAGTATTTGATGCCCAGATACAATGCACTAGTTAATAGGATAGTACGTATACTTATTGGATAAAACGTGCACGAACTGCTCCTTGATTTAATTATATATGTAGGATTTTACATTATTACATGTTAGCACATTGCGATCTTTACTGCCACCCAAAGGTTAATTGTTTATTTTTCAAGCTAAAAGCTGTTTAGGTAGATTAGCTTAGTAAACATATATGTGCATATACACAAATCATTACATCAAGAAACTTTATTGTTGAACTGGATATTTGGTGTTTTTTTTTTATAGCGAACCCTATGTAAGTACAGGAAGTCTGTTATTCATCAGGACCCTAAGAACGCGCTGACTATAATCAATGAATAGCTAGTTTATTCTTTCCATTGCGTATCCTGTAAAACTGTTGATGTGGGTGTAATAGGTATTCTCGCTGGCACGCGAACAAGGTCCAATTTGAGCGATGTTACATAAATATTTGCCCTAATGCTAGCACTTTGCCAGCGGGCTTCTACGTCTGGCATCATTCGAAAATGATTATTACATTATCGCTGTTGCACTCCTCTATCGATTCGAGTATCACATATCGTATGGTATCATAGTTATTATGACTCTGTTTAATTGACAACCGGCAAATGACGTCCAGCGTCTACGGACCATTATTGAAAGTAGACAGAAGTAAATATTCGATAGTCTCGGAAGGACGTCCAGTGTCTTTTCGAATCAACTTTGCCCCCCACTCGCGTAGACCTCAAACTATATTGTCGCGCTCGTAAGTAACAAATGTGACAATATGGCAGCTACAGTGGCTCAGCATTGTCACACTGCCAATGAAGTGGACCAACCTGCTATAACCCGATTTGCTAGGTCAGCTTCGCGTAATGCTGCGCAGTAAACTGAATAAACGTTCAATAAAGGTCGCCAACCCCTGAAGTGTCACGGACTTCATTTAGAAGCGTAACTCGCGAAAGAAGGCTGTTTGCAAATCCGCGTTTTAACGGAAAAAGAAATCCCCTAGTGATAAAGTGGCGGAAGCAGTTCGATTCCAGTATTACATTTAATAACCGTAGAACGAAAACGTTACGGCTCTTCGTTACCACATTGAACAGCTTTTTTCGATGCTTCGACGGCCCCTGCGACAAGTTGGGCATATGGACGAGGGTGGCCTCATAGTAATCTGTGCATAATGGTCGCCTCATGATGAATGATAGTAGAATCCCAGTTGATTGCGGTTAGTCGATTGTGTTTTTAGCGCGAGCTTGAACAAAAGCCAACTCGGTGCTTCCTCAGCAGAAGGACACCTGGCCTATCAGTGTGTTTTTATTATCAGGTTAAGGTAAGCGCTGTTTCCGAATCATTATCAGATGGATATAATTCTTGTTCATCTGGTGTTGATGACCGTGGGTACCTCCCTAACTGGTAAGCTTTAAGGCCAAACCGTCTCAATGCTTGAACTCAGAGAACAGAAGGTACAACGTCAATCAAAGTGATCATTTGAAGCACTGTAGTACGCCGCAAGTGACGCCAACCGAGAGAAAACGGAATTCGTATTCAGCCACGAACCGAATTGTGATAGCCACTGACGCTCAGGGCTAAATGGTCCTTATTTATTAAATTAAGTGTGTTTTTTTTCTGTTTGACGGCATACAATCGTTTCATTAACGTAAATCGTATCGCTAAATCTATTTATTGTTATGCTAGCTGTTATTTTAGTTTAAACTATACTTATTATATGGTGGTAAAAACACTCAGAGGTTTCCTGGTAAAATATATTGAGATACATTGCAAATCGATTTTGTGCGTTAACATATGGGCCGTTTCAAGTACTAGTATGTCATCTTACGTCCTCCTGAGAAACAGTAGGGTGCCGACATACCATGTTATTGTTAGGCCTCGATTTTTGCCTAGAACTGGCAATTCGATAGAGGGAAGCTAGAAGTTAGAAGTTACATCGAATATTGGCGCTAAACTTAAGTAAGTAAAGCTTAGACCACATTTGTTTAGTCTTGGATTAGTTAGTTCATTCAGTGCTTAAAAATAGATTGTGATAGGATCGTAATAGGAACAGCTTTGGGCTTTCCGAGCCTGAAAATGAAACAGGCATTACTAAAACACTGACCCGAATAGCGACATACTAAAAGGGGTAATAACTCTAAAAAAAAAAAACTATAACCTATCGAAAGGATCGAGCGTCTTGCCTGTACCTGAGAAGTTCCCAATCACACTTTGGTAGCTAGACTGCCTGGTAATATCGCACATATATTCAAAAAAGCCACCATTGACCATACTAACTTCCTAACCATAACATAGGCATAATTAGTATATGGGCGATAGCGATGAAAAATTGACGTTTTTAGAAATATTGTGCAATTAAAAAAATTATTCAGATCTACAGTATAACATTTAAGTTATGAGACCATTTGAATCAGGTAATTTCAACGCTGTGCTACGGGGTTATGTAGACTCGAAATTCAAGGTCAAAAGCCCGTTGCTTGACGATGGTTGTAAGTTTCCTCCAATGAGGCTATATAAGCAATTTTGAATAGTCTCTCTTTAATTTCTCAAGATTAGGTCACAAAGAATTGCTTCGCTGCAAAATTACTGGCTTCATGCGAAAACTGTTTCTACGCTAAAAGAATGCAGGCCAATATTTCTTCGCTGCGTCAATGTATCCATCGTACTGAAAGGTTCGTCCTTGCTCTACGCGCAACTTCCTGAATTTCTGCATGGTTTTTAGTTTAAAAGTCAAAGATAAAACTTAATTAAAATAAATCACCCAAGTTACTACCACTAACATGTTTTGTCACCATATTATAAATCGATACAAGGAAAGGAGCGATCTTATTTACTCTATTGAACCAGTGGCTCGTCACACATAGGCACATTTTTCGTAGATAATATTTGTCCATTTTTTCTTATGGAGAAAGACCGACGTTCGGAGATCTAATGAACTTGGTTTAACGTCGCCTTGTGGTCCTATTAAAATTTTTCAACGAGCTCTATTACATAGAAAAATTATTGCAATGAATGCTGAAACATTCTGCATAAAAACACGGGGTGCTATTTGCTTAACAGACAATCTGTCACCGTTGATACCAGTATGCAGCATGCAACGGACGGAAGACCTAAAAAGTAGGATCGTTAATGTCAGGCATCAGCGCACAGAGTTACACATAGTAGGCCCTTGAATTGAAGGAATACACCAATACCCCTAAACCGTTTAATAGAAGCAGCTCTAGAACAGTACAACTAGCCATCATCCCTCCCCTTAAAATCTTTTCAGCCCTTTTATTTGATCACTGTTCCGCCTTCCTCGTATATTACGACGCCGTCTTTTCCATCTCATTCGATAATAAAGTAACCTAAATTAAAACACTCTATATAATTAGTTTAGTAAAACGCGGGTGCAGGTGAAGGTTCTGTTATCCTGCTGCATGAATACCGCTACATCCTGGCCATTGCCTGCCTTTTTCACTCGAATGTATTTTCAAAATGCCGTTCCTATATTGGGTAATATCGTCGTACCGTCTTACATATAGGCTAACTCAAAATCCGATAGCACCAATACCGTTAACTAAGCGTAACTTCGTAATCGAAAATTAACTTCAGATTAATCGATTCAGCACTTACTAGAAATTCACTGGAAAAAATCATATTTACACCTTAATGTTACTAGTAATAGACTGATACGATCGACGGGTGTTCCGTCATTTTCGCCCACAAAGGGAGACGATACTCGTCGAAGTTTCCTTTTTTTCGCGATTTTTTTGTAAAACACTCACATAGAGTAGCGAGTTTCTACTTTTCAAACGGCAGCTTCGATCCGGAATTAGGCATTCAGGTAAATAGATATGTACTGTATTTTACCTAGCTCGTCGAGAGCTTTCGTTTAACATTGGGAGGATACGTCCACATAGATCTCTATACGAAGAACTTTCATCGTATGAGCGACTACGTGCGGTGTTCGATCTTTTCCACGCCGAACCATTCAATTTAGCTGTGGGAAGATGTCTTATTTGACCACCCAGCTCGCCGAGATCTCTATCGACTGGTGCGAACTATTACTGCCGACGAAGTGGTACCTTACGTAGAAAAAATGCTTTTCATACACCCTATTTTTCTCGGAAAATGTCACCAAAAAAAATAAATACTGTATCATTAAAATGTCTGCCGTATAACCAGATTTGACTTTCCCATTCATATGTACTAGAAACTCGTTCAGAAAATATCTTAAAAGTCTTCCGGGGTAGATTGTCACCCAATTGCTATATGAGGAAAACATATTTCGAATACGCTTTCTTGCCATTTGCTCGCCAAATTATCCGTTTTATGTATTGTCAACTTGTCGGTATCTGTGAATGGATAGGAAAAAAAACACTCTTACTACATACAACACCATGTTAAGTTTTTAGTCTTCAAATGACACTTTTTTTTTTACTTGAAAGCTAAGGTTAGAGTACGAGAACGTATGTGCAACATAAGAACGGCGAAAGCTTTCGATTGGTGCCAAACGATGATACCTTCCCTATATAGGCCCCCATATAAATATTTACAGCCACTTTGTTGGGTAAAGCTCTTCTTGATGCCTCTAAAGTGTCGTTTACACCAATCTCTACAACTTTGACGTACGTGTATCTAATCCTAAAAAAGGCCGAAAGAGATAATTTCAAAGATGGAGTTCATAGTCAAATAGACACCAGCGGTAAAAGAAAGATATGACTCATGCTGCATCTAGTCAAACAAAGTATAATTCGATTACAAAGCTGCAGATTTACAATTATCGTGCTGTTTTTACAGCATCGACCTTGTTGCAACTATCTCATTACGTTCTTTCTAGTTTTTTCCGCGTGTCGGAGATCCTATCTTACATATCCCGTTCTCCCAATAGAATGTGCCAACAATCTCACCGGCACGCTGCAGCGATCTGTCTCATCAGCTTGTCCTTTTTTTGTTGCACGAGATCCTTGTTGCACCTAGCTCATTGTTGTTACATTTCACCTATACTTTAACAAACGTCCGGTCCAAAGTTACCCTGAAATCCTGTCATACTAATTCTGTCTGGCTAAAGGATCATATATTTCTCATTTGGGGTCAGTGACTCTGTTAGCTTCAGCAGTGGATGGTCACTTTTGTGGAACGATTTCGCTTTCAGGACCCCCTAGCAAGTGGCACAATTTGTTGAAATCTGTCCTTTAATGCATGGCATTTGCCCTGCTACTTAAAAAACAAACTCCGCTCGGTTTTAAAATCGGCAATTGCAAATTGCTCAATTATAGCGTGTAAAATTAATCTCCAATTACGCCGTAGCATGTCGCGCCGCTTTACGGATTTACCCAACGCCGACTCCGTATGTTTCTTTACTTATTTTGGCTCTCTGATTAAAACAATGTTACAATGTCTCAGTACCCTGTCTTATTTATCTTGCTTCTCTATTTTAGTCGTCGCTATTAGTTAGAAAAATATACGTTCATTGTGGACATCATGCCGCCACCCTTTCTCCATAAAAAAAAACCCCTTTTTAGAAACAGTATTCACACTGGTAAATGTATGAACCGCGATGCTTTAAGTTATGATGAGCAATTTGGAAAAATCATTACGTCACGACTATGCGAAGAGTACTAAAAGTTGAAAACCGACGTTGCTTGAAAAGCACTTTTGCAATATAAACGTTTGATCAATTCTCCGTGAGTGTCAAGCAAATTGCCAAAATATGTCTGTTTGCCCAAGTTACAAAATTGCAAGTTCGCAAAGTTAGGACTTTACGGGGAGGGAAGTTTTATTCTCTAGGAAAGAAATGTTAACTTCGTCTTGCAGGCTGCATCAGTCCAAGCGGCCTATTCAAAGGAGCCATCTTGGCTGCGAGAAACCTGCCACTCGATACTTTTAGTATGACAAAAACGCTATACAACTTGCTCAGAGAGCTCTATCCTGCACTGTGAAATGTCATGTCTTCGATATGTATCAGGCTAAAAGGACTGATGGACTTAACAGCGCGCCTGTTTTGTTGGTGATTTAATTCATCTTGATCCTGGTTAGTACGGCCGGGCATCATAACATGTAGCAACGGCTACGCCTTCGCAATTTTCCTGTCAACCTAATCCGTAACCGTTTAGCCGTTATCTCATGAGTTTGTCGTGATGCGGACGGATTTAATTGGCCGGTATTTTATTTTTTACTTAGCCTTTGACTAAATAATGTGCGTAGGCTGGCGGCGTACGTTTCAAGATCCCTTGAGATCCTGCAGTACCAACTGCATTATGTCGTTTTATTGAATCTGTCAGCAGTAGCAACAGCTATGCTCGTATATCGTCTTACTTTCAGTGAAAGGTTTCAACAATAATGATAATCTCACTTTGCAGTTGTATTATTAGCCTGCCCCTACATGGGCCACACACAGGCCAGCAGAAACTAGTACTCGATGGTTAAGTGATCCTTTTACAGGGTTTTGTTGCAACTCTTTGATTAGAATATCATCTTCTATTACCCTGTCCCATCGGAGATTCGTTACGCTGCTGGAATCGTCGTTCTTTTCTATTGGAACGCTCTAGTGATTTTCTCGTAAAGAATTTGCTAAGGCACCCCATATGTCCTGCTATTTAAAAAAAAATAATTGAACTTGGTGCTAAAATGGCCAATAGGACAATGTACACGACTTGCACTATGCACCCTAATATGTTGGTTGCTATTGCTCCCGTTTATTCAGTGGACCCATTTTGTACAATAATTGTTACTTTTTTTGTCCAGCTTGCGTTGTATGGGCTTTTTTCGTGATTGTCTGATTGTCGCTGCTGAGGATCAACAGTAATGCTAGCGGCTTTTCAATGTAATCTATTATGAGGTACCGGACATATGGACTGTCCTGTCAAAATACACCTTGAAGGAAATCGGCGATAGCAAAATTAAACGATTCGTGTTTTACCGACGGTGAACAATGCTGTCTCGCGTTGTTGGTCGGGCAGAGTGTTAAGCGGCCCGTTCAGTAGACTGATCCATTGCCTGTTTTGAGTAAATGTTCGAAACGCTCCTCATAACCTTTTAGATGAGGCGCAAGATCATGGCTGTAGTAACAAAATGAATTCCGCTGGAAAACAACCTTTAATTTTTATACAAAACATCCACGTGCTTCTTTGAGTGCTTTAAAGCTGAAGTCAATCCACAAGAGCTAAGGAGTGCATACTCGCTACGATAAACAGGCCGTCGAAGTTTGTCCGAACTTGAAAGCTTCATATACACACGCATATATATATATATATGTTTTACCACTTGGTACCTTACGACGCCTGCTGGTCCGCCTTTTGTGTAAACGAATGGGTCGTTACTTACTCCGTCCTCTAGGCAGCACTCTTCAAAACGGGTCCCGCTGTGCGAGAAGTTGGCAGTCAAGTGGTACTACTCATAGAGGGAGGGGAAGGAGAGAGGTTCTCTCTGCAGGGGATCAGGTAACGACTCACTTAAGAGTCAACCTAAACAGCTGGAATTATGAAATTGTCTTTTAGTAATAATTTGGTTGAAGTAGTGAAATATGTTAT
>NW_019215342.1:0-15739 GCF_002532875.2 Varroa jacobsoni | reverse complement strand
GCTTTATTTGGCTCCTTTCTTTTTTTTTTTTTCGATCCATTCAAGCCTCTCGTCGGCCAGGGATGTTCCCGACAGATTGCTCTCAGTGTCCGCTATTTGTGCATGCAAGCAGAGGCCCTGTAGCCGGCGATTTCCAAGACTGCCCCGGGGCGACAGGCGAGGAGTCTCCCCCAGTGTGCACACAGAGCTTGACGATTTCGACAAACCCATCAAAGAATTTGTTGAAAGGGAACGCGCTGACAATTATTCATTATGAGAATCAATGAAACGCTTCATACGTTTTACTATAGCTTTTTTGATCATGAAAACTTACTAGTTTCCTCTGTTTTATCTAACTGTCCATTGTAGGAGCTCTGTGTGCGTGTGCTTCATGTGGTCCACCAGGTTGACATCGATTCAGTCTTCATTCTAAAAATGGGACCCCAACATAAAAAAAAATCAGAGTATCTACAAGTAGACTAGCGAACCACGAAGGGAACTCGTTCACATGAAAATTTCGACCTTACACAACATCTACAGAAAATGCTGGGAAAACTGAATGAGGAAATAAAGAGGCTGGACAATTGTGATAGTTTCGCTCGCTAGTCTGAAAGTTTGGGACCAGCTTGAAGCGTTTGCGTACCAAGCTTGGGAACCGCGCAAACCAATCGACATATAGTTCCACTCGAAATCGCAATGTAATTGCGGCCTTGTTGACCATCAACGGTAGTACGCGTTACGAAGACTTCATTAAGCCGTACCATTGTCGTGAACTAATATCGTGCCTGTCACCCCGCAAGACGGTCCCTCTTGTTTTTCTGCTACCGTTGAGGCCGCTATCGATGATAAACAAAAGGCTTCTTAGCTTGATTCCTGTAGTGCTCTTCATTGTATGCGTGAGAAAATAAAGATTACTCTTTAGGTAGTGTAAAGTTTCATTTAGAACATGCTGTCTAAATCAAAACTAGGGAAAAGTTCTCCTGAGCAAGCGTATCATTTAGCCTAACGTGATTGAAGATCATCTATATTCGTGTACTTTCACTCTAGATATTTGCGCTGTAACAGCTGATACGCGCCACCATGGTTAGTATTTTTAGATCGTAAAACGATGTCATTAATTAATTATGGGTGAGTTCCCAATCCTATAAGAACAATATGTGGCTGTATCAGTCAACTTATAACGCCATACTTACAACATTTCACTTCGCCAACGATTATTACGTAACATAAGTTAAGATCAACTCAGTTATTTCAGAGCAAAGGCCTAAAGTTTCGAGATACTGAAGTGCATGCGGCTTGCAGTTCGGGGGTCATGATAATGCGTAACCTTATCGTTCAGTATGTGCTCTTGGGGTTGGCGGACGGATTATCATCCCTTTCGTTTGTTCTAAATCCACACATATGTAGATAGTAGCATTGGCAACCTACTGCGGTAGTTGTCGCATGGCTTCTCTTCTTTCATTGCAACTGACTCGTCTTAAAGGACACCGAATGCCTAGAGGGCGTCGCAAGAAACCTAGTGAGTTAGGTGAGGCGCACCCATAAGACTGAAGGCTGAGTTAGGCACCCATTTTGTTCATGTGTTTTGTCTCTTTCTCTCTTCGGTAGCGGGGCCGCTGTGTAGGTTCGCGCGGCAGCAGGAAAAGGTGCCTGTGGGTGTATAGTGCCTACGGCAACAAAGGCCTGGCGAAAGCAAACGTCTGAGCAAAGAAAAAAGAGCGAATTCTCTCTCAACCTTTGTTCTCCGTTCGGAAGTCCTTACTTTTCCTGATTTATTCTTCCCTCATTTAGTACCACCACCTAGAACTCGCCTTTTCCTTGTTATTTTTCTTCCCCGTCTCCTTCCGCCACGGAAGCAAGCTGCGGAAAAAGCTTTATTTCCTACTTGCCCTTCATCGTTTTTAGGCGACACGTACATTATCTTTTGCAGATCAGATCAAACCATTGAACGAGAAGTTATCAAGAATGGACGCATGGTGTGCGAACAGTATCTTGGCCGCGTTCGAGTCAAAATTATCGCGGCCACAGGGGACGATGTGCTCAATGAAGGCTAAGTTTTTTCTTTACGACTCGAGATTGCTGTATGGGAGGTGTGAGATGGGCAGGCAAGCCGACGAGCATTCATCTGGATGAGTTGATAACATCAGCGAAATAGAAAATCCCGTCGGAGGGATAGAGGATAGGGGAAACTATCAATCTAGACTTGTCTTGGCAGCCGATTCGGTCTCTGCTGACTAGAAGCTATTAGGGACATCAATCGGAGCTTCGCAAAAGGAATAGAGCTTACACAGAATGCGGCTTTTGATTCGGGATTTGAGATTAGGCATAGGAACAAATCGGCTAATAGTCGTTCTTTGAATCGGCAAGGCGAAAACGTACATGTTTGCTGGCATATCCATATGCACACCGAGTGGAAGGTAAAACGGTCACCCTCTATTGGTCTGTTCGCTTTCATACCAGAGAAATAGAAAAGATGGGCCAAAAAATGACTAAATTAGCTGTTCTGTTTGGATATATCCACAGAATCTATATATATATATATATATATATATATATATATATATATATATATATATATATACATGAAAAGGCCGCTTGAAATGGAGCTGACTTGACCGTTAGGGATTGAGAGGAAGGCTGAGGGCGCGCCGGCCATCCCGGATAATGCTGTATCACACTCCGACTGTTACATAAACACAAAGCTCTATGGTTGGTCTACTAGCCTTTAACGTTTATCTGAGTTTTTCCAATGGTCAACCCTAAATCACTGCATTTCGCTCTTAGATAGCAATTCTATAATCTCTACTCGTTCAAAGATGCCCGTGTTATAAAAACCCCATGCGCATCATGTCACTCAAATTTTTCAAGAAAGTCAAATCTGGCAACACGGCAGTATCGTATAGGTGGGGGTTTGTCAGAATTACGGGACCCTCATAAAGACTACTATAATCAGAAGCAATTATTCTATGAACTATTAGAAGGTGCACATTGATGGCGTTGCTTTATATGTTACATAGCAATGTCCTTATTTTTTTTACTTAAATTACTTTTCTGATCCAAGAAGTTAGCTCGGTGTAATGTAAAGGTAATGACTGCTGCTTCCGACTTTGTCGAGCTATGCCTCTAGAGATGAGGATTTTGTTCCATTTACTTAACATACCTGCATTATTCTAAAAGTCAGAGACAAAAGCTAGTTTCTAACTGTCTCAAGTAATCGATAACGGTGCATGGTCTAAGTTAGCAACCCAAAACGCTGAAATCGCCTTAGAATGTCGTTGAAAAATTTCTATAATATAATTCAGTATCGACCATCGAAATGTTTTTACGTGAGTATAAAGAAATTAAATTAATTATCGGGTTAAATCTAAATGGTGTAGAGTTATTTTAAATGTTTAATATATTTCAAACGTAATTGGACGTATGATGTTTTTTAAAAATTACTCCAACTTGCTTTATAAACAAAGAACACAAGATATATAATACCGGTTTACTCAACAAAAATATTTCTAGCTAACTATACCGGTAATATATGTAAAATAGAAAATGGGCGTAGCCCAGCTTATCAAATCCCTTCACAATAGTTTTTACTAGAACTTCGCGATAACTTGGTGATGCTTGATCATTGAATCATAGGTTGACAACCCAACATCTACGTTTAAAACTGTACGCCCAGACCTTTATACAGATTATAACAGAAACCCATTTATGTTTGTCAGGCTCTTCCAGTATGTTTCAGCCAAGAAATTTTCATCTTCGCATATATACTATTGGAGTGCAAGCTTGGTAAGAAGCGACCAGGGTAGACAGCAAGCAAATAGTGGTAGGTTAGCAAAAAGTTACTTTGTATAGACATATACTTAGCCACCCAGATATAACAATATGGTCGCATTGAACTATATCTGCACAGGTCATATATAATACCAGCGAATAACATTATCTCTCGTCATTTGATGCTGTGTGAGGTGTGGACTATTGCCTCGTTGTCCGTCCCGTAAATTGCGTCGTCCGTCTGAGTTCAGCAGGTGAATCGTGAGTGTCGGGAGCGATCTATAGTAAAATTTCGCTCGCGAACTACGAAACGTCTCGCTGTTTTGTAGCATTTGATAGTAGAATCCTAAAAAATGGAAACTAACATAAGTGTAACTCTCAAAGAAAAATCAACTCAGCTCATTGCAGTGACACAAAAGCCAAGGTATTTAGCAGTGTAGTCATGAAAAGATATTAGAAAAAACATTGCCGTTAAAATCACCACTGAGGTCCTTCGAAGTAACTTATTTATTTTATTGAAGCGTTTAGGGTAGCCATATTATAAAATCTCGTGCCGGTTGGTGGAATCGATACCTAGCACCATTTATTTAGTAATAAAGAGTCACTGAATTCAACCCCTGTAGTGGCGACACTTCTTGATATTGTTTTTATTCTTGCTTCCAATTGAACGGTTAGCGATGGACATCAATGCTACAGGTGACAAATATTAAAGGAGCGTGTTTGTTCTGACGTCAGTTGTTTCCGCCGTCTCGTGACCTCAATAACAGCCCGTTTTGCGTCGATAGACACAAATTGCTGTGGGAGAGATCCTTAATGGCTGAGCACTCTCGTACGATACACGGTACACATATTGTATGATAGTATGAGGGAATCTGCCTTATACTGGGCGTCCATTGGGAAAACCAACAAACTATATTACGTGTTATTGCACTTCCGCTCGTGTTTGTCACAACGAAGATCGCAACTTTCAATCATGGGCATTTTTTTTGGCGCATCAGACACAACTTCCATTTCAATGAAATAAGTTCTAAGTCTTCATGAACTGGCTACCGTTGCAGTATACCATTAGAGCACGGTTACCTCCAGCTGCCATACCTTTAATATTTACTCGTACACATTGCCGTATGGCATGGTAACCCGTCGTGTATAGACACGTAAATCCCGTTCAGTAAGCATTCTTATGTTAGAGGCCGCATTTTCGTCTTAGTTATCTCGCTGCATTCTCGTTTTTCCGTGATCCTATTGAGAAAATGTAGGCTCCTACACCGTAGATAGAAATCATAACCTGCAGCGTAACTTGTTCTACTGAATAACACAAAGCTCGCAGAACATTCCGTTAGAACGCCCGTAGACTTATCTAGCATTACAACTCCCTTTCCCAGTTTTCAACTCTCTAACTTGAGAATTGTTGAGCCCCCTTGAAAAGCGAATATTTTTCATGTGGAAAAGTTTTTGGGCTGGTTTACGACAACTAAAACGGCTCATTTCGACGCGATGTCAGAGGGTGTTTATGGATACAGTGACTCCGCGCTCTGCCATTCCCTTGTGTATCTAAGAAAGTGGTACGCATTGATCTTTCTGTAGCGCGATTAAAATGATCCTGTCTCCTCGCTGCGCGTGCACCGTCGCCAAATATTGTTTTCTATCTTTCTTAATGAGAAAGGCACCTCGTTCTTTGTCTTCTAGGCCACATTGTCTATAGATACTCCGACCCATTTAGTAGCTTGTTTTTGCAATAGGTTTGCTTATGCTGTGATCAGCGTCCAGTGCTTTTTCGTGAGGTCTTTCTATTATTCCATTACGAGTTTTCAATAGTTACAAAAGCATGAAGACCATTGACATTTACTTCAAAATAATCTGCATCCGCAGCAAGATCATTCTCGACAAATAGATGAAGGTAACGATCACCTGTTGTTGTAGTAGATTTCGAATGATCCGTATCTCTTCATGAATACAAAAGAGTGCGATTCAAATCGTCTATGACGGCTCGATTGTTGATCCGCATTGGGGGGAGCAACCGTTACATCAGGCGTTTCAGTAGTGGTTTTCCTTTTCACGGCAGCTTCTCTAACGGCAATGTCATTATACGCTATCACTGGAAAGTAGAAGAGGATAGCTTTTTACATAAAAAACGCATATAGATGTGTAGTTTTGCTGCGGGGATGACCTCGGTCAAACTCAACAATGCGCGAAACTTCTAGGTAACCTTGTTTGATTGGCCAATTATATTACATGATATAATAATGGGCATCGCTTGCGCGAGCTGTAATGTAATTTACCCAAATTTCATTCTATTCAGATGAGTAGATTTCTACAGCTGGCGTAATATTTGCACTAAAATAATATATTTTTAATGGGACGCCGCCAAAAGGAAACTGCTTGAAGATACTATCACACAACAATCGAGTTTGACAACTACTGTGTAGCAATAAGTCGATTCTAAAAACGTGTATGAGTGTTTGCGGGTGTGAGCGTGTGTGTGTGTGTGTGCTCATCATGCCGCTCAAAGCAGTACGCTTCATTAGTTTTCAGCCTTGAAGAAGTCGCACTTCGAGCGCAGAGACTCTTCTTCCTGCTGCTTCAGATAGGCTTGCTCGTGATCGTACAGGTGATCATCGTAAACGAAAAAGATGTTCGACATCAAAGGAGCATCTGTCAAATTGGAACCTTTGTATGAATTTTACTACTAAATAAGGAGTTCATGTTGCTCACTTCCACTGAACGACGCGTTACCGAACGCACGGTACCACTTTCGGACACCACCACCACCCAACTGGTCTGCAGAGGCGCCATACATTTGCCAGCTTTATAGAATACTCTCTGTAAACAATTGCTTCCAATAGGGAATTTTAAGGTACGTAGCTTAGTGTTTTCGATTATTGAGATATCAAACAGGTTTTCTTTCAGAAGACTATTTTATATTAGGTTCTAGATGTCGGTAATGTGTTTGGACAGGATCTTGAAGACCCGAGATAAAGTTGCGAAGTTAGAACATTCTTTAAAACACTATTGGCGGTCGAAATGGCGTTTCAAGTTCTATACGCCCTAGGGCTGGTAATGACTATTCGTATTGCGGGCAGGCTGCCCGCAATACAGAATGAACGCTGTCTATGCCTGATGTCGGACATTGAGTACCTTACGTATACTCGTCTATACTTTGTAGGCGTTAATATTACTGCAATACACTTCGTGGTTTATAGGTTAGCTATTTTATTGGTTACAATCACTTATTAGAAATGCAGACTCGTTAATCAAAATATCATAGCTGGCGTAGAGCATCTGGCTCTTGGAATATTCTATTTAATTTCATTATATACAATTCTGTTAGCGTATCGTTCAAGATTTACTATTGGACAGAAAAAATTTGAAGAAGCACATGCCTACGCTTTAGTCATCCAAAGCTCAGTTGTCCCCTTTTAAAAACAATCTTAGTCTGACTGGAAAAAAGTTTTCATTATCTTCTTAAACAATTTTGTTTTTGGGGGCCTCACTCGTCTTTAGTAAGGGGTTTGATTCCGAGCTTAGAAGTCTCTCTGTTTACACTATAACATCCTGATTTATGTCTATTTGATTGTTCCATTTTGGTGATTATTATGTACTGTATAATGTAGTGTCAAATGTTATTTAGTACCTAGACAATGAATGAGCGCATACCCACTAAGGCAGAAGCTCAGTTATACCATGTCCCAATGTGTCTCATACACGATGACCTACTATGCTTAGTACGTTTTGACTATACATATGCGTGCAAAACGTATTAAGCATTCGATTGTTCCTTTTAAAAAAAAGTTTCATCGTTTTCACCTAGTCGTTCGGGCGACTTGTCGTACCAAGAACAAACAAAAAGTAGAATACCTTACGCTGAAAAATCATCTTTAGAAAGCCTGCGGAAAAAGTACGCATCCCAAACCACCCATATTAGACCGTTCTGAAGGATCACTTCAAAGTGAGGGTGCTCATGTACGAGCATCATGTTGAGGAACCTGAATCGCACGCGGACCCGTCCAAGGACCATATACTCAAATGCAAGTTGCTCTGGCTCCAATGTCCCATTGTGGGTGACAAGCCACAAGTAGAAGATGTGGGTATAAAACTAGAGTCGTTTGGTGGAGAACTCTAGCCAAAGAAAACCGTAAGATCCAGGCCAAAAGCAAAGTGTCTTTTTATCGTTTCTTCGACGCCGCAGTAACAGCAGTTTGATGGCGGACGGAAGGTAGGGGAGAACGAATCAATGGCTAAGACCTATATATATATATATATATAAAAAGCCTGCTCGGCCTAAATTCGAAATGTGTTCATACTGAAACCGGTCTTACTGCACTTAAGGACGCAGTTAACACATTCGCGACCCACGATGTTTCGTCGTCTGAGTCCGAGCGATACGGCTATTAACGACTCGTCTCACAGACAGTTCGTAGCTTTCCACAGGTTGGGTTATCTTCATCGAGGGTGTACGGCATCGCAAATAAATGGGCTATTGCAGACGGAACAAAAGCGAATTTCAGATCAGTCCCAAGGAAAAAACAATACGCGGTATGGGTTCGAGCATTGATCCACGCGATGTTAAACTGAATTTCAGATAATGTTTCTGTTTTTCGTTAGTTGTTAATGGACAAGTGTAGATATTAGTACAGTATAGAATTGAGTAGTTACGAACACGTAAAGTTTAAAGGAAAGCTAGCTATACGATTCAGTTAGTTAGCGCAGAGTTCACTGTCCAAGAACCTGACCATATTCTGAAATAAATATATATGTTAAGCATTATTATGTGTGGGGCGCGACTGAGCCAGAATTCAACGCACCTCACCATAACGACTCGGACACTTACTTGTTCTATCAAGAAGGTGTTTGCACAATTGTAAAGGGAACATTTTAAGTCCTGTATTGAAGCTGTAAACGAGGTGGACAGAAGTTACCGTTGCGTTCAACGAATTTCGTTAAAATTTTTTTTCTTTTGTTGAGATGCAGTCTTAAAAACAGCTCATAACTAAAAGCCCCAATTGAAGTCGAACATCAAACATTGATCACTTCTTTTCTATATATATATATATATATATATATATATATATATATATTTATGCATTGTGTCCTAAAACTGGCTCTTACAGGAAACGTATCCGTTCTAATGGTGAAGTAACAGAGAATTGTTACCGTTTAGCCTGACCTCTACGTTCTTTAATTTTACCATGATACATACAAGTCTAATTAGCTAGTAAGTGTCAGTTTTTACTAGATAGACACATACAACGTTATTCTGGTCGCGTCCGTCTTCTTCCTTTCTTTGCCAGTTGGTACATGGGCATTTTTGATATTACTGGCTCCAAGCGGAGAAAAAAACTATTTGTGCGGAACACGCAAAATTAAATTGTGACCTTAATAAAAGAACTGTACGGCCTATTTGTCGACAGCGAACATCTCCGCCTGAAAGGCTGTCTCGATGTAGCCATGATAACGACGTGATTTGTTTGCGCTCGGTTTCTTCCGTTCGTCCGGGGGTGCTTCACTAGTTGTCGTCCCCGTCTCATTGACTCCAACGTAAACAAGTAGTCCCTTTTGCAGTCCACGATCGCCAACTGAAAACTATAGAAAAAGACTGGCAATACTTTTTTGGTCGGCGCCTTTGCTTCACCCTCGTAACATGGTTTTTCTAAACCGAAACAGTATATTCATATATTCGTTTCGAGTTATACAGCCCATGAATGACCGCACCTCGACAGTGGACTTTTTTGTTTCGTGTCGATAAAAATGTCGTACTAATAATCGCTAAATTTTTACAGCTTTTTCTTGTCGATAAGTCAAGTTAGAATTTCAAATTTAACAATTTTCTAATTTAATAAAGTTCTACCCCTCTGAGGATAACGTAAACACTGAATTGTATTGTCAGTCAGTCAGTCTTGGGGACTAGGTTTTATCTAGATGTAGCATGTTCTATCTAATGTGTAGCATGTTCCTTAATTTCCGTTTTTACTACGCTCGTATAGTTGGATTAACTTCCATGTTGCAAGCACAACCGGTGTGCTACAGTCATGCCTTTTATGTACATATGTTTTCGTTCTAATGACACAGTGTGCCTATGCAATGCAGTCGTGAATAACAGCATTGTAGCATTAGTACAGGCTAGCTGCGCTAATAATCGAGCCGTCGGATATATCGGAACTAATTACATTGAAAAGGTATTAAGGAGATAACTTAAAACCACGATATTGATTGTGTGTAGCTTGTAGTTCATTTTCGGCATCAGGGCTCAACCAAGTTTGTAACTATGAAGTATGCAATATACTCTAATTCGTGCGAAAGCTTGTTTGAGCTGCCTCCATTCATTCTCCAGTCAACTTTAAATAACTACATTTACTGTAACTAGTTCTTCAATAAAAAAAAAAAAAAACTAAATCAAATACAACTCAAAGTATAAAAGTCGGACTGATAATATTGGCTTTACGCAGTGAAAATAAAGCCTGTTACCTCTTTCGTAACGCAAGAAGACTTGCTCAAGGGATATGTGATTCATTATGGAGCTGTGAAAATAATGCTGATTGGCACGCTTATAAGATGACAACCATTCGAGTGATATCCTTCAGAAAGCAGATACTCCAAGGCGTGTGCCCTTAGCGTGGTGACAGAAAAAAGTACTTACTGAGGTTATCCTCAAGGGAAGCGCATACAGCTATCTTCTTCAGACCATAGAATTTGAATACGACGACTCGCGCAGATGAGCACTACGTTCAGCGCTCGGCAGATGCAAGGGCTTTCTAAGCCCATGCCGAGGAACCCTGTCTCCGTTCAAAAATGTGAATGTATCAATATATTTAGCCCGTTAATATCTTAGATTTTTTCGAAAATAATGAATTTATGTATTTTGTGTACGACCGTAAAGGTTCCTTTCTTAAGTCGTTTCAACCTGACATGATAAGGTTTATTCAGGTATTTTTTTTTATTAAGTATGATACGGCAACCCAGAACTTTTAAGTAGCTTCTCCTGCAATACGTTGCGCACAATATACCTTTCTAGACAGACCGCAATATAGAATGCACTTAAACGATTGTAGAAATCTCTCATATAACATTACTGGATGTTGAATAAGTCAACCAATAATCTGGGTAGTTAAAACCGGCATAGATGAGGCAAGGGGCCAGCTGAAGGCCAATATCGACGTTGAGTCATTTTTCTGGTTCATCTGTAAACAAGCTATCATTGAATTTAGGTGGCGTATTTCTCCAGTCTACACACAGTCGCACCCATGGACTAGAAACTTATTACGGGAAACAGTACCCGTTCTTTATAATGCGAATCGATAAGTGTGCTTAACTTAAAATATACGACAAAAAATAAGAAACAAATATGCGATTTGCGAAATATAGCTAATACTTTTTTTTGAGCGAGCTGTCGCAAGCTTTTAGAGATTAAAGTTAAGTCACCCTCTAGGATATACGGTCGCTGAAGAATACGACTACCAGTTTTATTGAACGTTATATGCTAAAATTTGCGAGCACGTAAACAAGCTTTTTGTTTTTGTATTGTTCAGTGCGGGTCCCGGGCTGTTCTGAGTGTAATTTTCGTTATCAGATAAGAAAATGGCTACAGTTTGTGACCAAATTAGATGGGCCTATTTTGTCAACGGTTCGTTTTGACCCAAACGTATCTTAATTAGTTTACAGTTGTCTAAAACCAGAGGGCGCCGTGTGCTTGCCATGTAGATGTAGGCTCTCGTAATGCCCTCCTATCGTATCAGAAGATTCGTTGTCGTAAAGGGCCAGAAATCTACCATGAAACATCTGTCATCATTTAGTTACATACATTAGGTACAATTACAAAGCGAGCAAATGTTTTTTGCGTCGTCTATATTTTACCGGGCGCACATGCTCTACCTGAAGAATTCTGATAATTAGGTTTTCAGGTCATCTTACCTAGTTGAATTACAGTTCAGAGATAATTGAGATTAGCAGCGACATTTTTCTACCTGTAGAAAACTGTCGTTGCAAATTACGGCTCACATAAAACAAACTCGTTTTTTGCAAATTCAAGGGAATCGTGTCAAGTTGCAGAATATTTAATCATACTTGTATGGACCGGCACTTCACTGACTAGAGGATACTAAGAGTAATACTTACACGAAAGCCCAAATCAGTTCGAAGTACCTCGGCCCTTTCAAAGAATCACACATGAAAAAATAGGTTAGCTTTAGAACTTCGTTATGATTTTATAGTCCCTACATGATGGATGTCCTACCGCTGGTGTATCGTCTAAATAAAGAGATCAAAATTACGTACATATAATCCAAAAATTAATTAGAACCTATTCTACCAAAAAAAAAACGTTGTCTTTGGTGAGACATAAAAGCCATGTTTCTAAATTCCCTCACATCTACATGCTGTTTGATAGAAAACGCTTCATCTAACCGCGAGTCTTCGAGATAAAAATGGATGATTGTTAAGAGTTTTCGCGAGTGTACCAATGGCCTGAATTATGCCTGAATGGCCTGAATGCTGCCATATTTAAATAAAATAGTGACAAAAATAAACATAAAATGCCATTAAGCGTTCGCTGATAAAGCACTGCGACTAATGCGTACGTAATAGTAGGCACTTATTATTGCTTAGATTAATTGAACTGGTCACCTGGCTCAATGATGTTTGTAATATCGTATATCAACTAATAAATATACACATGACCTGGTTTTGACCAAACAGTAGAAATAAAATACAAACAACACGATCCTATGATAGGTTTTTACACTGAATGACTTTTTTTTCCCTATATTAGCTGTTTTAGAGCGCTTTTAAGCAGATAGGGGGTTCGCTACACAAAAGTTCAGTCAGTATCCACGCAATACCTAACGGTGAAAACTTTGGGCTCTCCTACGTACCCTGTCATGCACGTACTGCACGACGGAAACACGTTTTGCCAATCAGCAATAATCATCTCTTTACTTCACCACACATTTGCTTGATATAATAATCACGACGACAAATCGGCCACAGCTTTCCCCTAGTTTATACAAGGACTCATAGAGTGTTTTATTATTTAGGAGTACTAAGGCTAAAACGTTCGTGAGCTACCACAGTGAGGGTAGTACATATTTACTTTACTTTAGAAAAAGTATATTTAAATTTGGCTTCTTCTTATTTTTAGAACGGCGCAAATTTGCTACGCTTGCACATTTGCGACAGCTTTGCTGGTTCATTATTCGTTGAGCGATAGCAACGCTACAACACTCTAGCTTAACTAAGGGCCTACATGATAGATTTGGAAATTATAAAAAAAAAAGGCTTCGTCGTAGCGGAAGTACTGGTGCTCGTTCAACGTGATCTCCTCATAGTAAGGTTTCCATTTTCCATCGTACCTTTTTACGTTCCATACAGTGTGGGTAAATCGTAAGCCGCCAAGTCAAAGATCAATTTATCCTGTTTATAAACAGGCATTAGAATGGAAAACATCGGCAAACCTCAAAACATTAGCTCGTACGTGATACTACTCTAATTGATTCACTTGAAGAAGGTACACAGGATATCCGATATTTAATTATTTTCGTTTTATAGTTCTCGGGAACAAAAAAGAAGCTGAGGAAACCGAATAAAAATTCCGTATCACTGATACCTTTGCTAGAGTTGGAAGTTCCTGCTAACAGCCAATAAGTCCTGTCCTGCAGACGAAAGAGACTGAAGTCTATTTGTTTGTTTGCTCCTACAAAACGCTACACTATTTGATATTACCGTTTGCACAAGCCATGAAACAGGCATGCAAACCTTACTGACAATTAGCCAGCCATTTTCAGTTTGTCAGGACTCATTTTGCCGATCTTAGCAATGTAACCTACAGGTTCACTTGACTCAGAAATAGATTTGCTCAGGAGATAAAACTTCAACTTTTGCCATCTCAGTTTCCTTTCAGCGCTTCCTCCATTTTCGGGAACTTGGAGTATGTGGCTACCTTAATGTAGGGGGTGCGTCCACACATCTGGTTCGTGGCTCATATGGAAACGGTGACAACGCCCACGCTCGATCTGATGCGGCGATTTGAGTAAACTCTCTATAATATCTAGTCGTCGTTTCGAGTACTATACGTATTCTATATACTGGCACTAGGTCTACTAGCAAGGACTTCTACAATGCAGTCGTTGCCGTAATGCTAACAGTATGTGAATGTTTTTTCCGGACAGATTCCGTCTAGCTCACGCACGCCTAGGTAGAATCTGCTGAACGCGCCTGTTGCGTCGTGTTGCAATGTACGTAATAGGCTGCGCTTAGCTCAATATAGGCTAGGATAGAGGTATTTCATATATGCAGTAGATGTCAGAGCCAACTCCAAGGATCGCTTGCTTGATCGTGTTTAATGATTGAGCGTTACGTGTGTGTCAGTCTATCGGAATAGCGCTGCTCGCCATAGTTGCGGCGTTACATTTAACTTCGGCCAAAAGGACGTTAAAGCGTCGTTGTCAATCCTAAGCATGAAACGACATCTCGTATCAATCCAGGTCAAACTAGGATGTCCATGCCTACATCGATATATTTGATCAGCTCTAGGACATTATTACCAATAAAGCGTTTCGTTTCAGCTACTATTTTGATATCTAATACTTTAATCTATTGCCAGAAAAGTTATCCTGCTTGTACGAACGGTTCAAGCTAGTACTGCGGTGCGACGAAACAGTACTCTACTAAAGTAGCTAAGTGCTATTACTCAGTCGTATTACCTTGACGAACAAAACTACTATTATAGCACAACGCCAATATTTCTAGGCGTCTTTTTGCGGTGAACTTTCGCTCGTTTATTAACGCAAACCGAGCTACAGAAGCTAGACAACAAATCACACGAGCTCACCACAGATAGCTCAAAGGTAATAGGTCCTACGATATGCGGCCATACAAGCCATAAACACGATTATTCTATCTACTGTCAGATAAAGTGTGAGCTGATCCAACTACCGTTGAAAAAAGCCCAGCCGAATTCTCACTGTACCTCAATAATTTGAGTGATGCTTAAATTTGAAGATAGCTTTGTTCAATCCTCACGCTTGCAATATACATGCATGGACGCGTCCGACGGCTTCTTCCGTGGTATCTAAAAGATAAATAGCTAATCCCTCGGGTTTCATCGGATTATTGATCTCGTACAAGTCACACATAAACGTGGCTCAAGATTGAACCTCTTCTTCGAGTGATTAGATGTCAGATATCGTACATCACAAAGTATGTCTTCCCGGTCTGAAGATCAAATAACAGTGTTTGAAGGCTTTACGACGTTACTGAGACAGGGTTACGAGAAAAAAAAAGCTAGACGTGTGTCTTGCCAGCGCTTAGAAACTAATCGCTACGGTCCGCTATAGCTATTTGCTTCCGGCAACTGGTTGTAACCTACGTAAACATTATGATCGAAATAAAAAGTACGGCTGAACTTTCACCGACTTTCACAGTACTCCCATAATGGATTTATTGATGTTTATTTCTTCTGCGAAGGAACCCGTCGTATGCTTCACTTCGTTGCGAAAATATACAAAACTACAAATTGTTCCTTCGATCAATGTGAATCGATTTCATCTCATGCTTTACAATTATATATACATATAGAATAATTGCAGAGAAAAAAACAAATAGGACATGCTAATTAAAGTACTATAATAAATTTTCTATAACCGTATTTATACTTTATCTACACGTTTTATATTGATGTAGTAAAAATAATCTATGACTAAACGTACATAGTGTTTCCGGGCTTAATATTTTCGATGGCCTCTTTTTGAGGCTGCGCTGAAATTTTCATAAGTTTACACCGCGCAACGGTCAAACGCAAGCTATCGCACTAGTTACCAGCTGGCAAAAAAGCGAAAGTTCGAATTAGGAACTTCTGACATTTGCTAACGGTTTAAATGGAAAATCAAGGTTTAGAAAAGGATATCCACACACACACACACACACACATACACACACACACACACACACACACACACACACACACACACACACACACACACACACACACACACACACACATACA
>NW_019215341.1:0-15798 GCF_002532875.2 Varroa jacobsoni | reverse complement strand
CTATTTCTCAGTAAAAAAGCAGCTGATACGCTTTGCTGTTTGAAACCTGGCTAATTTTTTTTTTTTTTAATCGATTTCTAAGCTCCGTAGAACGCGGTTATGGTCACAATTCAAATCGAGATAGCACGGAACTTGCTCGGCAGTTTATTACTATTTTTTGTGTAAAATAAATTTGTGCCATTCTTTTAATGCTGCCTGCCCATTGCGCAAAACACATCGGGACAAGAAAGAGCGTAGAATTCTAAATTACTAATTAATTTTTCTTTTTCCTGATAAAAAAGGTTGTATGAGAAAACCCCCCAGTGAGGCCAGGTTTAACGGGGCCAGGGAAAACAATACACAACGCGTCGTCTGCAGGAAGAGTCATTAATATTTGGATACATCCGCGCGTTCGTGCAGCAGCCAGACGGGTAAGCGGCTGGCGGCTGTCTTATCTCGAAGGCTAAACGTAAAATAGAGAGTTCTAGCGAGATAACGGTGGAACAGCTGGCTGTTCTCTGACTGGTGTCGATTCGCGCGACTACAGAGAGCCACACACAAGGGGAACGCTGTTACCGAACAGCGTGTTTTACGCAACAAAAGGCAAACAAACAGCAAAACTCGTGCTCGCACGAAAAGAAAAAGATAGAGAGTGTCAGAAATTCATAGAAAACACCGACAAGGAAGAGATGCGCTTACAGACTGCTACACCCGAAAACTAAACAGTTTTCATTTACTTGGAGCGGCTGAGCGAGTGGGTCAGAGAACGACAGGACCAGGGGGCGCGGACTGAAACATGTAAGGTATGTTTTGCCCCTCGGACGACGTTGCAAGCGTTGGCTTGCTCATTCCTCGCTTCGTAACGAAGTTAAGCGCTTTTCCTGTTCGTACTGCGGCTAGTGCGAGTTGCCGCAGTCTACGTAGTCCGTAATACTGCTGCATGTACGTATACCAAAGGATTGTGTTAGCGTATGTACGTACAGCTCCGCGAATAAATTGCTTGTCGCCAAGCCGTACTACCAATGTCCTAGGCTCATTGTGCCATACCGCCGAGCGACGAATCCAAACGAACCGTCAAAGTGCGCACAGATCGTGCTAGCGTTGATGTAATGCAAAATCACAGATAGTTCTGTATCGTAATCATCGAGATCATTACCTTCTCTCGAAAATCCACACTGGAGGCGTGAATCTTTTAAGTTATCGACTTCTCTTTAATGCATAATGTTTCTGTATACTGTACCTAAAGCTGCATTACTATAGCACGTATACTATTTATCTATATTGTATTTCCATTGAATTAAACCTGAATGGGGACACAAATCATCTTATTGAATTTTTCTATTCTCTTTTGACAATTCGAAGCTTCGAGAAGATCGTGAACTGCCCAACCATCGGTACGGAGACGCTTAGATGATACCAATGTCTGTGGCTCTCTCGAAAGGACAGTAAGCGGTGAAATGTTAGCGGCACCGGCACTTCCTGTAAATGTTGTCAGTATCGGCTGTCGGTGCTTACTAGTGCTGTTGCTGTTTCAGCTGTCACACTAGTGCCGGCAGTTGATGGTGTTAAGGATACGGGGAAAGGGCGGCGCATGGAAGTGTGCTATGGGGATGGGTATGTCATAGGGTCTGAACCAAGAAGGGACTTTGCCCTGCAGCGCAGAGCTGGCCTTAATCATAAACACACAACAACAACAACAACACTACACGCGAAGAACGAGGAGGCCACAGCACCAGCGGTAGAATCAAGCGAATCAACCTAAATGCTACGGCAGGAATCGTGTTGCGTTTCCGCCATCAGCGGAAGTTGCCTGTTCCCTCGAATGGCATCATGGATGGAACAGCCACAACGAGTCAAGCGACCGGCATTTAACGCCATTGGGCTAACGCAGGAGTAGCAGAATCCGAAGAACTGAACCGGGCTGCTCAGCTCGCTTTCGCTTGTAACATTCACTTGTATTTGTGCTGGGGCTAAAACGCTGCTAGCTGGCCTCAGCCTGACTGCTCGCAGGGGCTGCCAAGCAGCAACAACAGTATCATAGGCCGTAACAGCAGCTTCCATGACCCAACCAACTCATCTGAACGAGCTCAACGGATCGAGCTGTATGCATGCAGCTTTGGCGTTGCTGATGGTGGCGGCCCCTTTGGCTGGTGGCTGACGGTGGATGTGCCGCTAACTGATTCCTAGCTGCATCAACGAGTTATATGGTAGTATATAGTGCACATGACGTCGACGGGTCCGCCAGTTTTCCCCGACCTCTGTATTTCTCTCATACGTTCTCGTTTTCACTCTCCCTGTACCAACCCTTTTTTCTTACTTTCCTTCCGCGCTCCTCCCGCTCTCTCTTCTCGCACCCCTTTCCCCTATCAATGGGTAAACAGCACAGACAGCAGTAGCACTAGCAACTGCAGCATAGCAAATTATCGGCTCACGCGCTCGTTCTGCCCTGCCGTCACATTACTGCTAGTGCTGCTGGGCCGCAGACTAACCTCTCTTAACCCCTGCTCCGGCTGCCGCTATCCACTATCCGGCCGACCCAAGTCCCGACAGGAGCCCATCGGGCCACCTTCGGACGTGGTAACCCCTTTCCCTGCGTAAATACGAGGTACTGCTAGCAGTGTTCGCTTCCGGCAAGCGTGGGCAAAAGCAGCAAACAGATCCTGGCTGGCTCAGGCTCGGGAACGGGAATCCACACTACCGCCTACACGATTCGTCGTCCCTCTAACTCGATGCATCGGCTCTAGGCTCGTAAGGCTTGGCTGCCTGTTTCCATGTGCTTACTGCGTATTGGGCCTTGTGCTGCTTTGTAAAGCGTGTTCTGGCTTGTGCTGCATACGGAGTCGCGGAATCGGTGATCGCAGTCGGACGGTTACAGGTCCGCCGGCAAAAGAAGCTGCAACATGCTCGCTGACGCCGTTATCACGATCGGCTCTTTCCGTCCTCTGTTACTGTGTCCCCAGCTTGATCCACCGACTAACATGCTCCACTTCTCTCACCAATGCGGAGAACCAGCGTTGCATCGTGTCTTGCATTGTTTAGCGAGCGAAGACGCAGGGGACAAGAATCAGAAGCCAGCAGCAGGACCAGCAACGGAACGAGGCCAAGAAGCACCGACTAAAGGACAACAAGGTACTCAGCAGGACATCCACACGGGAGTATAATATCCCTGCTACTGTTGCCGCCGCTGCTGGTGGTCATGGTATTATCAATGAGGAGTTCACTTACTCTCTTGCTAGCTTGCTTAGATGCTTACTATTGTGTGCCGAACGAACGATAGTTGCCACTCATCGCCTTGATTTGTTACTATCTTAGATTTCCGGGATTATCCCGAAGCGGATTCGACCCGATCAGAAAAGTGCGTTCCCCAACAGGCAACCTCTTGTTGCCGTTGCTACTATGTACTAGGCCAATAGTGCCTCTTTCCGCTGAAGATCTCATCCCGATCAGATATCTGTCTCCCATAGACGACGTGCATTTATTAATGCATGATGAGACACAACTAAAACAAACAAGGTCAGCTAATTGGTAAAAACAGTTCGCATTTACCACCCGACTACGGGTGTAGACTAAAACAGTATAGTGGTTAATGAGGCAAAATAGATAGATAAGTATCAGTTAAACAAAATCGCGAGATGATTTCAATTACGTCAGTACGCTATAGACGAATCCGCGCATTACAGCTACGGAAAAGAGGCTGACGCTAAAAACACTAGTTGGGCACACTTGTCCCTAGAGTAGTAGGTAATTACTTGGGGTACGTATTCTACTTTGGACCTGGCTTTTATTCGTGTAACGTGGGGCTTCTTGCTTGTTAATCATCTTCTGCTTGTGTCGGATTACGTTATTAGTGTGGGTAAAAGGCCGCGAATTATCAGCTGGGGTAGTGGTAGGGTCTATAATAGACACAATTATTGTAAAAACGTGGCAAATCGACAGGAGCATCTGCAGCATTTATATTTTGCAAAAGGTAACGTTCTACGGTGCCAAGTGAAATTTTCATTGGCTACTAATATTTATAAACATATACCGAAAAATTAATAATCACTTTAAAGTTATTATAATTTAGATACTTTATTGGCACTAATGCGATTATTTAGTTTCAATCTAGATATATATATACATATATATATATGCCTTATGCCGCGCTCGATATATGTGATACGTAAGGGATTGTAGTTATTTTTGATTTAGGATACATTCGTTTTCAAACGCTTCATAAACGACCGAATTTTCGCTTCGTCTAGCAAGCCGGTCCAGTGGCCGTTCTGTTTAAAATGTGAGCCCACTATAACACCATGACAGGCCTTAGTCAGTCTAGTAACGTTATCGGCAGTGACGCCAGATCCAAGAATTACAGGTTGATGAGGCACGGCAAGAGCGACCTCACCTATGTCTCGTTCATTGGGTTCTGCTCCTGTAGAGTTTCCAGTCACAATTAAGCCATCCGCTAAAAAAAAATCGGCATTGCGTGCCATGTCAGCAATCGACACATCGGCGGTGATAGCATGAGCGGAATGTTTCTTTTTAATATCACAGAAGATCGCCACGTTCTCGGCAAAACATTCTAGCGATTTACGGTATCGAAGCAGATCACCAGCGCAAGCATTGATCAGGCCTTCATCGGCAAAATGGCTAAATACAAAACCTTCAGCACGTATAAAATTGAAATTTGTCGCGGCCGCTACAGCTAAAGCGGCTCGATTGTTAGCCGCTAGAATTTGTACTCCGCAAGCCAAATTAGGTCCCACCGTTTCACGAACGCTTTGGCATACACGGGTCATGCAAGCCGTTATCGCAGGACATTCATTCAGTGTATACGGCGTATCGTGCATGTTCTCCACAAGCACTCCGTCGACCTCACAATCACGATAGAGCCGGGCCTCGTCTATACTATGTTCCACAATCTCGTTGATAGCGCTGTTGTTCAACGGAGAACCTGGCAACGCCTTGACATGTATCATTCCAATGACGGCGCATCTGGTCATGTTTCCGAACAGCTTTCGAAAACGTGTCAGAGCGGTTGATGCAGGACGTGTCATTGCCGCCTGCTTTCGGAAACACTTGTTTGACGTTTAGTGGTATTTGGTAGAGTAGAATTGACTGGATGGGCAACGAGCTGTCGACGCGAAGCGGTCTATTACAAAATCCCTTTGCCCCCTTTCCTCCGGTCTGTAGCAGGCAGCCAGCCAGCCAGCCAGCCAGCGACACCGTAAGTGTGAATACGGCTGGCGATTGAGGAGGGAGAGAACAGAAAGATGGTAAGGGTGATAATGACTGATAGAGCGTAGTAGGCTTCTAATACCGAGATAGGGATAGATTGATCATAGAAAGTAATAGAATCACTCCGTTGCGAATTAAATAGGTTTAATGCTCATTTATGTATACGCAGCTTATAATTATAACTAGTGGTTACGCTAGCGATTAAGGTGTTTACAATGGAGTGGAAGCCACAATACTATGATTATGACCGAAACGCTTGTGGCTAGGATTTACCAGCTTTTCAATTCGAATCAAATGATGACAGGTCATAAGAACAATATATTGAAAAGAACGTTTTTGCCCCATACCGAACTCGGCAACCCCTTCAGTTCTCTATGGCTGTACCTGGCTGGCCCTAAAACGCCTTAAATGAAAAGCGCTTACCAAAGCATTCCGAAAATGCGACAATTAACCAGGTACAGGACGAACCAGGATAAGGAAAACATGGCTCAGGAAAGAAAGAAGAGAGACACTATGCTGTTTCTTCCGCTAGCCTTCCCTATGTATGAAGCGTGAACCTTTTTTCGGCAGTGGATCCGTTAATCAATACTTCCTTCTCAAGGCAATGGCCTTCTCACGTGCTAGGCACTCTCCTAGCCACTAGCCTTAAGCACTTTACCACAGTAAGAAAGAAGGATCACTTAGGGTCAGTCCGCTGGGCTTATATATATATGTATATAAATGCGCATTTGTCGTACTAATAACAATATATTATTATTCAGTATAGATAATTAACTCCACATAATAACTAAGGGTATCTACCACAATAACGTGTGTTTAGGTAGATTAAAAACATGAGTTTTCATAGTATAGTAGTAGATTTGGTATAGTAAACTCGTTCAACGGCTACTATCTGATATTGTGTCTACTATATAGATTTAGTATTATTATTTGTATTTGATGCATGATACATTTAAATTGTCCAATTTGTAAAAAACCTCTACCGCCTGCTGCTGATCGACAACCTTTGTTCATGGCGCTCAATTGAAACAACGCTCAGACGCCTCTCATTGTTCCTCAATGTTAGACACAATGCTTGACATATGCTTGAACAGCTTTGAGTGATCCGTCTGAGTGTATAGACGCTCTTAGTAATGGCAGTGGTCGAACAGCCAACTGGACCGCGGGGTTGGCCCCTCACGAACAAAAGGTAGCACGAACGATGATGATCTGCTTCCTTTTGTGGTTTCGTTCAATTGCGGTCACACCCCACCCCCCACTCACCAGTCTCTTTCTCCCCTCAGCTGCTTTCTAAAGACGTTGCCCGGTAGACTGAGCAGTAGAATAGTCCCAGCCCGGCTATCCCACTGAATCTAGTTCCGCCACCGGAACGAGTGAGCATTAATTGCCAGCTTTTATACTATATTACGACCACTGCTGCTGCTTTTAGCAGGGCCACAGATCACGCAGATTACTGCCGGACTAACGTAGCCACAGTAATAGGCGCTAGGGCAGGCCGCCGCACCAAGCCTCATAGGATCTGCAAAGGAGCAACGAAAAGCAGCTGCACCGGCCGCCCACGTACGCTCTGCCGTCGATTTCTTCTCTGTTCCTAGGAAGGTACCGAAGGAGAGGTCGACGGAGAGAAGGATACAGGGGCAGCCACGCACGCAGACGAACAGGGTTACAGACAGGAAAGGGGGTAGCGGGAGAGAGATCCTATTCTGCGAACAGGCGTTGAAGCGCTGAAGACTATAGCGCAGTGATCTCGCTACCGACACCATTTATCGGTCAAATACTTGCGGTCTGGTATTTATAGTTATCGTAAAGTTACAAGTCAATCAGTTTTCCTAATTATACTTTGTCAGTACGTGATTATGATTTATGAATACTTTTTGCTGTATACTATTTGTACACTATGTAATACTATTATGATGTAATAGTAATTTCTGGTTAATGCATAATAATAATACAAAGGTTATTTGTCCAATGGGAGTTAGTGTACCACCTGCTTATATTTAAGTTCTTATTATCTATTATCTTCAATGACTGCAAAAAACGGGAAATGAAATAATCTATTTTCCGTTTTTTATTTAGATGCAAGATGGAGGGGGAGCACTAGCTTGATTTTGAACGTTTACTATCAGATTTTTCAATTAATTGGTTAATCATCTATATATTTTTAAGCAAACTCTCAAATTTCTCAATGAATTAGGATCAAGCATTTGTGTATCTCCATTTGGCTAACGTTTCTAACGTGCCGACCATTTCTACATATATATATACGTATTGGCCCTCGGTGTAATTTGATCAGGACGTCTTTATGCAGCGCTCGGATCACTACTAAAACTTACTGAGCAGATTGAGAGATTTCAGATACGCAATGACGCCGCTGCTGCGTTAAGGTAAACTTAGCATTGCAGTGGCGTGTCCGCATAGCACAGGAAGCTCAGCATCTGAAGTACGAAGACGGCTACCGACAGCTATCCAGCCAGTCGCTCACCAGTCAAGAAAGCAGTTTTCACCCGTGGCACGTTCAGTAGCACGCCTCAACTGAGTGCAATGGGCAGACACACATGGCCACGTTCTTCACAGCACTTCTGCCGCAGCAACAGCGTGCGCCCTGCTGGGCAGCGCACCGTACCGCGTCCGTTTGCCCGTATTACAGACCAACTGCTTTTGCCGCTGTTTCTACAGCGACTGGCGGCGGGAAACGGGGAAGAAGTGGTGCACATTGCAATAGCGTAGCTCCGCTACAACCAACCGAAAGCCCGGCGTTGAGCCAGCGAGAAAAGTTCGATGCCATCCTCACGTCTGCATTGCCTTCAATATCCGCCAGACAACCGGGCTACAATTAGCTCTCGCCGGCTTGCCGGCCGGCCAGCAGCAAGAGTGGCCATAGACCATAAGACAGCCGGACCCGGGACGGACGGGTAGGCTCGGTAAAAACGCAAAGTAGCATAGATGGTGGTGCTCGCCACACGACGCATGTGGTACACTGTGCACTAACACCCTGTACCCACGCCCGGTCTGTCGAGAGTCTTCTTTTTTTCCTATCTCTTCCCCAGTAGCGTAACGATAGTTCAACTGTGATCATCGCCCGCTCGCTTGCTATCTTCCTAGCTCTGCTCAGCGTTCCAACTGCACGAGCAAGCAACAAGGCACTTCGCATGCCAACCACGTCGATCTTCCTCTCCGAGTGGAGTCACTCGGCTGACGAAACTGCTCGTGGTCGCGGTCATAGTGGTGGCGGTGCTACTGTTTGGCACGAGCAAGATAACTCGGTGGCGGCCAAGTGCGAGAATGGACTATCGGACCACTCAGGATGGCCTGCATCGCCAGGCTTACACTGGCGAAACCGACGGAGTGCAGCAAAGTGGGATCGAGTCCGCGTAGCCGGTCAAGTGATCAACCACTTAGCCACAAGGAGGTGGCGTTACTGGAGTAGCTAAGGCAGAAGCAAAGGCGGCGACCTCGACGGATTCGGAAATCAAAAATCTCTCTTGCGGAAGATTGGGTCGGGCGTTCTATCCACACGGTATGGCGAGATCAATCCGTCTCGCATCCCCGCTACGCTCACGCACACACCTCAGCCTATTGCTATTTACCTCTTATCGACTGAGTCGGGAAATCTCAAACACCTCAGCGCCGTCTTGCGTCAGGTAGGTAGAGTTCTTCTTCGAACGTTCAAAAATCAGCCTTAACATGGTTGCCCCTTTAATGTTACGGGCACGACTAGTACTGAGCAGACAAAGTCGCTGATTGCAACAATCCGTCTCGTCCTGTTTGAGCAGGAGGTATCTTGTTCAAATCTTGGTCCTGAATCAGCAGGCGTCACAAGAGCAGCAGTAGCAAGAACGGCTTCGTCTGACCACTACGTTCGGTTCCCTGCTACGACGGCGGCGAAGTCCTCCTTAGCCATCTTCTGCTCCGAAATCGATAAGGGACGACTAAAATGGCCGATGTGCCAGATGTGCCACAGATGGGGTTCAAGACAATCCGGCAACGCAACTAAACACAAGCCACGAGACACTGGCTTCGTATCGTCGTTAAGCAGCGATAGTCAGGCCAGGCCCTAAGCCACGGGACGGGAATATAGGGACGCGTTACTTTACCGGGAGTGCAACGGGATGGTAGCCGGCCATCCAGAGACGAGATATGTACCGGGAACGGAGTCTTTTCTTTTTCACCCCCTTGCTCTCTCTCTTCAGCCATTTCAACCTAGACGAAGAAGGAAAGCTCTCAGGTGACTGGAGGGGAGACAAGCAGCAAATAGGGCGGGATAGAGCAAGGAAGACCTCGCTGATTGCATCCTTTGAGTCAAACGTTAAATCACTTATGAGTTCGGTAAGCAGCCGTATGTACTCTTACCCATATGTCCATCGTACTTAAGTCTTCTTTGAAAAGTCCTACGTAGTACTGGGATGATGTACTGCCTAGAGAGCGCAATGTTCATCGATATTGGATTTTTTACTCAGGGCGGCCAGGCTGCCTAGCTGGCTCAGTGAAATCTGATTGCAAATGTTTAATTCAAACAGCACTTCGGAGGAGCAGCCGCAGCATCGGAGGATCAATAGAGAGCCAGCAAGCGGGGCAAAGTCTTCAGGTGTAAACCCTTCAGGTCGCCTCTGCAAGCCGCCGGACGCTCCAACGAGCCGGCCAACAAACGGACGGCATCTTCAGAATTGCAGGTCAGAGAGAGGGTTGGAGGAAGGTCTTCACTTCCCACTTCTTACCGTTGATCATTCCATCATTCTTTGGCGCTGGCTTACAGTTCTCAGCGATAGAGCAACTCCGAAGACTCAGTGCCCGTCGCAGGATAGCAGAGGATAGAGCGTCACTGCAGCTGCACTCTTTGCCTCAACTGATGCAGCGGCTGCAGCAGGATGAACCAAAAGAGGCAGGACCCAAAACAGTCGAAAGGGATTCGGCGGGGCAAAGCGAACGGGTTGCTGGGCTCAAATCGAAATTCAGTGACCACCTTGATTTGGTCAGAGGCAGGAAAATCAATTTGAGCGGATAACAAGCCTTCGGCCGACGCGCTCGCTCCTTAGCACAACGCCCTTTAACAACAACCTACTTGCTAGGCTCCTCTTCGTTGAGTGTATAGGCTCTTCGAAATGGCCAAAAAAGAGAGGTTAACAGCGAGGCTAGGCTTGATAGATTTGTGACGTGTGAAAGGAAAGCGGTCACAATACAGGAATAGATGATCTTTCTAGTCATATATGGTGTAGATAGCCTTTTTGAGCGTCGACAAGAACCGAGTGTTTTTTTTTCCTAGGATATTAGAAATAAAGTTTCCCTTTCGCATATATAAGCGAACTGGAAACAAATGATACAATGCGATAATGTATATACTATGGCACTCAATTAGACAGTAATGCTGTCTTCAGATGAGAGGAATCGGTTGAGCTGGTTGGGGAAGGCCAAAATTAAAACTGTGGAAACTTACAGAGAGAATAAGTAAGTCACTCGGTGACTGAAGTGAATCGCTGTGGCGTCGTCGGTTCGCTGGTCCGAAATGAGCGCTCCATGGCGTTTCTGCGGTCGCGGTGCAGCGATAGCGAGTGAACGATAGAAGACGATTGGAGCACCGCGTGACGCGTGACCTCCTTTATGACGAGCAAACGAACCAAGCAACCAGCGCACCGCCAGGCGTCCGTCAACGAACTCTGTCTCCCATGAAATTCCGGCCGTTAGTCTGAATTAAGAGGGCTTATCGGATGGTGGAAGAATGAGGAAGGTCGAGTTTTGGTTGGTGAAGGAGCATGGCCGGTATTAGCCGCGACGGCTTTATGAGGCAGCAGTCAGAGATGCATAGCGTGGCAACCGCTATCTGGATTGCCATGTCTCTTTCCGTCAGCCAGCAACGGAAACATGAAGCCCTAGATCGAGAGACACAGGGACGAATCAAGTTGCCTTGCCGGTACGGCCCGTCAAGTTCGCTCCTGCGGGGTCGTGCAGGTCGAATTAAGCAGCGTCGAAAACGTACCGATGATCTTACTGCAGATGGCTCGATCTTGTTGGCTGCCTATATGGATTGGGTAGGTTGTTTCGAACTGGGAGAATGGGGGCCTAACGTAACATAAAAGGGGGGCTCAATTTCGATGGCCCGTCAACTAGCTGGAAGTATGGTGCGCGTCTGGGTGTAATCGCGCTATCTTCGTGTTGAATGTCTGTCCACTCAACTCGACTGGTTTGGCATCGACTGAGCGCCTAGGACCCGTAAGATGGCGGGCGATATAGCGAGAAAGTGCAAGAGATGAAGGCAAAAGGAGAGCAGAAGAAAGGTTGCGGATCTGATCTCAAACAACGGCGACGGATATATGTTTTAGCATGATCGTCTCCTCATCTATCATGAAGGAATGAAAGAGAATCGACTTGGGTCTGCTTGAGGCTCGTTGAAGAGTTGTGGTAGAAATGCACAACCGAAATGAGAGTCCAACCAGGCCGCTCCAAATGAGGGGAGCCGAACTATGCAGGTTGCCGTGCGCGTGAGGATACCGCTTTTTGGCCGTGGCATAAATAGAGTGAGATAAGCCGAGGTTATCATTTGGAATTTTACTTCTACAAAAACATAGAAGCGACGCGAAAGGACAAAAGTGACAGCCCCAAAGCTACATAGCGGCTAGTATTGATAATTTTAAGAAACACCTAGAGAAAAATGGGGCAACAGATCACTGCGTAAATGCTTTCAAAATCTTATTCTTATGTGTACAGGAATTTTTAAGAGCATTTTTATTTGCTCCTTTTCACATAATTGTCTCCGTAGACACTTGCATGTGTGATGGACATTTTGATTATATGACCTATAGGTAGAATCTAAGCCGGTTTGAATTGAACAGCATCGGTTATGGTCAATATTGATACGGGCTTCTACGTTCTGTGGTAAGGAGGGGTTGCCGAACGCTAAACATCAAAGAGTTAACCGCCCCTCATAAAAATCCATCCGTTCAGAGGGGAGCACGAATGGTAGAGTCCGAAGTGACAGCTCCGAGAGCTAATGGTTTCAGGGAGCGGAGTGGACCAGATCCCGTCCATTTCATGAAAACCTTATCCCTCATGTGAAATGATCATGCTTTCGTTGTTCCTCGTTCAAATGTCCATTCGGATAGTTCTAGGACGACGACGACCACCGTAGATAACAGCCGATAAAATGGGCCTAGACGTTAACTGCTATTCTACAATTCGAGTGATGTTTCAAGAAAAATTGTAAAACAATCATAATCAATAGAACGCAATAATGCGTATATGATAGAATTTTGATCGGTAGAAAACGCTGCGCATCAGATTATCGTGCAGCAGTTATTAACATTAACGGAACGAGAATATCTGAGTTGATAGTAACAGCGTCCTCATAAGGATTGTTAAAGCTGATACTAACAAACCATTTTTGATGCCTGGTGCTCTCTTCGTAATTCCAAATTTATATTAGAAGAATAAAATGCCTTAGATCTGACCTTCTGTATTGTGCGTTTCAGGTAATCATCGTTAATCCTGTTAAGGCTCGTATGATGGCCATAAACCTATATAAATATGCGCACCGCAGTCTCCTGATTAAGGCGCCAAGTCAGCAATCATCAGCACCATATTACCTTGACGCTCGTTTAATTTTTAGAAGAGCAACAATTATAGCAATACGTACGTCCTGCAGAAAGGCGTAAAAAGATCTAGTCCGTTGTACTGTTTGCTTATTCATTTGATCACACTTGTGCCTTAATATATATCGTTGGCGGGAACGAAAACAGAGATTTGCAGCTTTTTTCAATTAGGGATTTGCTCTTCCTATACATATTACTACTCTGTTGTGGCATATAATCGTGTTGCTTCTATGATCATAGGGCTTGACTGTTATAGTATCATTTCTCTTTCATCTGATACGATAGAAATTACTTCATGTACGAAAACCACATGAGCTATAACCAAATATCTATGGAAGCCCTATTCTATATAATTCTACCATTTCGTTATTAGTATAAAAAGTAGAAACAATCTTCAATTCTGTATTATTTCATGAGGGATCGTGGAGTTCGTCAATTCTATATATGTTGAATAACGATCAGCAAAATATATGCTAACTAAAGGCAATGTCATTTCGTCTGTCTTCAAACATTTGAGAGGCTTTCGTCGTGCTTTTCCTCACGAATTTTGTGTACCTATTATACGGTAGATATTTGTATAGGTAAAGATTTGTATAGCAGTGGTAATGTAAGAGATGTGCGACATGTGGCCAGGAACACGTGGTTGCATTGAACGGAACAGGGGCCGAACGAGTAGTTCCACCCTCGTGGTGTGGGGCTTCTTTCATGCGAGATCATTCCATAAAAACCCCTCGCTCTCCACCCAGCGGCTAAAAGGCGGAGATACGTCTCCTTTGCTTCGGAGAGTGTGCGGCGTGTACTGGGCAAATCCTGCCCCTTTCCCACAAAGCGCCATCGCGGCGGAGTCCGACTTGGCACTTCATTATATCTAAAAGGCCTAACGTTATACAGTTGCTACACATCTATCGGCCGCATATCAGTCTTACACTTTAGTATGTATCATGGATACCAGCTGCATCTGACTGATCGTCCTTTTTCGATTAATCCCAGCTTCAGCTATAAAATACTTCGCGCTTCAAGACTATTCTGCTAAAGGATGAGTCGACGGCGGCAAATCAGATAGATACTTTATGCATCCCTGCGTAGCTGCGATCGATCTAGGTTGGGCAAGGTCGAGCGCTCCATGGCCTCTTGCTGTGGATAGCAGGTGACCAGTTGCTGCATAATTTTATTAGCGGCTCCTTTTTCTGAGGCTAAAGTGTTCACTAAAGATATTTGTATCTGTTTCGCGAACCTACAGGTAAATGTGATTTAAAGACCTGGTCACAAAGTTTCTTAGTTCTTGATCTTAGTTTCCTTGATCAGACTCGATCTACAACTAGTCCTTAATGCTTTGTTCTAAACGATCATTGTCTCGGCCCTGTTGCAATATATAGATGTCAATATTTGGTTATACACTAACTTTTCGAGTGTTGATTCCTAGCGGTGCCTCTGTTATTCCGCTGCAGGAGCAACGATCTATATCAGTAAAAACAGCGCTTATGCGTTGTAGAGAATAATTCGTCACGACCGATCTTTATCAGCCTTAATCGTCCTCGCCTGCGTACGCTACGCCTAATGCCTGCGCATACTGCTTTGCCTTGTCTATTTGAGGCCTTCCGTTTCAGTCCGGTCCCATCTTAACTCGTCTCAGCGCTCGAAGCAGCGTCGACGTCTAGCCAGGTTTGCGAGAGGTTGTCCTGCAGCTACTGCCCCTCTAGTGGTGGATGGTTCCCCGCTCCTACAGCAGGGCCAGCCTGCTCAAGCTGCGAATTGAGGCTGAATAACAGCAACAGAAGCAGCAGCTGCAGTAACACTGTGCCTACTGCTCGAGCTGTTCCAGCAGCAGATCCACACATAGCTTGCTTGCTTCTGCTCCCTACGCTCAGCTGGGAAAAGGGGGAATCAGCAGGAAGTAGTTGAAGGAACGCACGTAAGGGCGAAGTGGTGGAAAACGGGAGAGGAGAAGCCAGGGAGGACGACGACGATGAAAGAAAGCGAGAAAAACGAGAGATTGGAAGCCGAAGGATCAGCAC
The DNA here is from genome assembly GCF_002532875.2 of Varroa jacobsoni. NCBI lineage: Eukaryota > Metazoa > Arthropoda > Arachnida > Mesostigmata > Varroidae > Varroa > Varroa jacobsoni. Next base: position 1,004 of record NW_019215341.1, on the reverse strand, counting down.
AAGCGCCAAAGCGCCAGGCTCTAGTTTGCTCCACTGCAGGGAAAGGGCCTGCCTGCAGCTGTAGAGCCAACAGCAAAAGCAGCTCTAGCAGCACCAAGCTGCCTCCTCTATAGTATGGGTGCTAGTGCTAGCAGGCAATGGTGATAGTGCTGCTACTAGTGGAGGCGCTCGGGTGGTGAGTGGCGCCGCCGGGGGTAAGCAGCGGCGGTCTTCCAATCGCCTAGTAGCAGCTGCGGAAGAAGCGGGAACGATGAGGGAGAACGAACGCACAGATGGAACGAGTGGAGCAGTGAAAATGTTTTGCGGCAGGGGGGGGGGGGGGGAAACGGGCTGTTCCCGCCAGTTTTGGATTGGGAGATCGGTAGGCAGTGGGCGACTGAGCGAGCCGACCAGAGAACAGTATAGCAAGACGTGGCCGGGTAGGGCTGCTAGCCAAAGGGTAGGACCAAGGAGAGCAATAGGGGTAGGTCTGGCCAAGAAACAGGGATGTCAAGGGTGTAGGATGGGGAATGAGCATCGAGCTTGGGGAAAATAGGGTGGTCTGCTTTGCTGGGCTTGAGGTTGGTGGGCTAGAGTAGTGAAACGACTCAGTCTGCGAGAATAAGTCTCGGATCTGCTGACCGGGGGTTCTGGTGGTCTCTCTGCAAGGACTTCGGATCAGAAGGAAAAATACGGAGAGAAGGTAAAGCGGCAAATAGAGAGAAAAGAGGAGGAAGAACGGCGATGGCCGCGAGAGCAGCGATGGCGGCGGCGGCGATGGTTGCCGAAGCGGCGGGAATGTTGGGAATCGGCGAACGAAAGACGATTCAAAACATATTGAGATCATTCTTTATTTTGCGACCTCGCTTTCATCCTTCGACCACCGATAACGCACGTCGACGAACCGACGCCGAACCGCTATCCAGCCCACCGACGACGAGAGAAACAGAAGCAAAGAAAACGATGTAGCGGATGCGCGATGCGACCAAGTCGGCCACAGCGCTAAAGAGACAGAGAGAGGTTTT
>NW_019215340.1:0-15839 GCF_002532875.2 Varroa jacobsoni | reverse complement strand
TATAATGCACATCAACGCTTATTATCTATGAATCGGATGAGCTAAACTAAAGAGGCACAAAATCTGTCTAATCTATCCTAGTAAAGGTTTTGGGTAGCGGTATTTGTCCCAGGGAGGGTCTACATAAATGCAGGGGGGGGACATAAATGCGATTAGTTAAGAATGAGAGGACGGGTTATGTGGGACAGAATGTCAAACTAATTCACGTTTAAATGAGACATCGGGAATATTCGAGAAAGAGTACGATGTCCGTATTAGATCTCACACTGGTGCCTTGTATATAATCGGAAATCAACAGAAACATTTCTAGAAACTTGACTAGAGTACGTGTGTTCAACTTGTACTATGTAAATAGTTATCCTTAAACTATTATGCTGTGCGTCCGTCTAGAGTATTGCCTATCTGTTACTGAAATTACTGGAACCTTTATTCTTAATTCAGAGGAGAATGTATGTGGCCTCACATTAACAGCATGGATGCTTTCAGCAATTTGTTTAAATAGCACAATACATGATATGAGTGCGTTGAGTCATGAAGTTATTACAACATACCAATAGGAAAGCGGACCTTTCCCTAAGGGTCACTAATCGCTGCAAAAACAGCGCAGGAGAATTTCACTGCATCACTGACATAAGCTTATAAAACAACTGAGTTAAGAAAACAAGGCTATTGTACCAAATTTAGCAAATTATAACTGAAATAAGAAGTAATGCAACACCGCCTTAAGAGAACAAAAACCGAGCGCCTGTAAATATGTGTGTACGATCGAGCAGTATTTTTGATGGTTGTAACCCTATTCAAAGGTTAGAAAAGCATGCTGAAATAACTGCAGTGACAGAGCGTCTGTTGAAACATTTAGAAAAAGTAAGGATATTTTAAGTTATTTTTTAATGCCAAAATGTCAAAAAGCATGTGAATATTTACTATCTTTTTTTCTATCTATATTTGGTGACATCCTGAACGCATTATAACATGCTTTTTGAGACTTGTTTTTGGTTAAAACAAATATTTATGACTTCATCTATGTACCTATTTATTACCAAAAAAATAATACAAACGATAACATTTTCTAGCTTTGGTGACGAAACAGAGTCAATACGAATAATAGAGGTGAAACGGATAAAATCATCGTGAAATATTTACTGTAACTTGTTATTACAAAAAAGGAAAGCCGAAAATACTGAAGGCGACGTCCCGAGGATAGAGTCAGTCTTCTTGATCCAATTATTTCCTAAATATTTCAAAAGAATTTATAAACATTACGAGCGAGATAAATATTTTCGCTTTCGAGTTGGTTGATTTCCTTAACGAGTAAATTATTACAGAGGTAACTGGTTCGATAGAGCAGGGAGTTGCAATGGAATAACTATAAGTAAGATCAATCAACGACAAAACACGCATTGCGCAAACCCCGCGAGTCCATCTAGCCTATTTATGTACTACTGAAATTGCCGTTTGTTTGACTGTTCGACCTAAATCGAAGCGGCTAAATATTTCTCTAATTGCTAAGTTTATTTCGAATAGAACAGCGCATAAAGTGGAGCCGACTGAATGAATACGTCTTTCCAAAGGGATTTTTTTCCATAAAGCCATTTTGGCTAATCGGTTGTTTTCTGCAGTTATTCTCCATAATCGATTATAAATGTCTATGAAGAAGTTGTTATAGAGGCTGAGTTGAGTTGTATTAATGAAATTTTCGTCGAAAAGGTTATTATTAAAGTAATAGTCGAATGTTCTCACCGACGTCATTCTTGACATTTACTGAAAGCTCTTTCGAGTTAAATCAAAAATACAATAAATGTCTCTATACCCAAATGCCCCGTAAAAGGCGAAAACTTTTGTGAAAGAAACCGTTCTTGATATTAATAGAAAGTCCCCTATTAAAAGAAAGCTGAGTTCAATCGTATTCGTATACCTAAAACGGATATTTTGGCGTAGAAACTCATACAGGATTTATTTTGCTCACGTCACGGTAGGGTAAAAGTGCATTCCTAGACAAATTCTCGATAAGTGTAAATTGGAAGATTACGACAGTTGACATGGCGAACACTTTAAATTAAAACATTCTTTAAATTATGTTGCCAAAAATACCAAAACACTGAAAATTTTCTCTTGTAGAGTACCATATTGATGACGTCAATTCTTTACAGGGATCGATAGGTCTCGACGAGTTGAGTAAAATGCGATAGACCCTTTTACAGCTAAAATGTTTTGGCCTGAAAAAGGCCGAATAGCGAATGTTATAGAGAATAGAGAATATTAGATTTTTGACGTAAGTGTACGTAGTGTTTCTTAATATGGACTAAAATCTTGTTCTCAGTCTTCGAGTCCGAAATGCAGTTTTAAGGGTGAAAGTTTAACATGGTGTTACATGTAAGGGGAAGTATTCTTCATACTAATTGGTAGATCTCGATCAGCTAAAGAGGAGTGCTATGCATAAATGGAGTTTAACATAAATATAGAGTTGATCCTTGTGAAAATTTCCTTAATTTATTTTTAGCGAGAAATGCGAAATTGAAAATATGTAGCTATTTGACATTAAAAGTCATTTTGATTTTCCAGATACGAAATAAATATGCCAACCGAGAATTCAAGTGCCTGTCTTCACTCAATCCAATCCATTAACAAATTTTTTCTTCATTGCACGTGGACCAGATGCGCTACTGAATGGGTTTTTGACTACTTGTACGCTGAAATATGAATTTTGCATTGCATTGTAATTTACCTCGGCGATAAATTTCAGTTAGCAAGAAAAACGCTTCTTTCTATATAGATCCCCACGAGGCTATCATTTCTTAAGTAGATAAACATTTTTGATCAAAATATAGTCTATTCTGGCCAGTGCGAACGGATTCGTGTAAAAAATTTCCTAGGAAACAAAAATCGCAAAACGACCAGATTGCACAAATTACTAGTATGTTCCATGGGATGAAAAAAATCTTTCCCGGAAAAAAATCAGTCATTCAATTCGATTCAGTCCTACACAGTTGTTTCATAGAATAAATGTTAGCGATAAGTTCACCCCAGTCTGACCCAAACAGGCGGTCACAGTTTCGGTAATAGACTAAACGGACGCACGGGCTATGGTTAGGCCTGACTTGCCGAGGATTGTTTAGTTTCTCAGAACTTAACTAAACTATAGGTCGAGTACATACTAATAATTATCCTGTTGCAACTGCTATGCCCAGCCTAACACATTACCCTTGTGGGTGTTTCAATATGTTCGCCAGGGGGTTCAGTCAATCAGTGAATTTGTCTTGTTCCTTAAATGCCTTTTGGTACATTTTTATAATGTAAATGTTGTTCGTGTTGTCGTTTTGGTCGTGTTTGTTGGTTAGTCCTGGTTGAGTCCTGTTCCCAGAAAGCACGGTGAATAATTAGGTGTCAAGTCGGCCCTTGGCCCATTTTCAGTAATGCTGCAATTGATAGTCGACTAGCTAGTTGATTTTGTTCCTAGCTCAAAAACTTTACGCATATTATGTCAAATCAAGCTTGGTTTCATTCCCGAGATGTCGCTAATGCTTAAATGTTTTCCTTTTTCTCTATAAAGTGGTTATGTATTTTACTAAATGTTCTAATAAACGTTTCATGATTTTACACATTTTAGTGTAGTAGATGCATTGATTCTGTTTCTAAGACCTCACCAAATCTTGAAGCTCTTGGAATTTTTTAGTACATCAGTAGTTACGTATATTATATTAAATAAAAAGCGAATATCTTAGACATGTTTCGGTTGATGCGTCGATTTTATTCCAGGGACGTCACCAGAAAAGACATTTGCGTTGACAAATATTTTTTGCACGCTTCAACATTTTTTCTTTCAGAAATTAATTAGGGATTTTTTAGACGAAAGTCTACCGTACATTCGCCGCTTAAATTTTTCAATCGCCATTTATTACAAATTTACACAAAAGACAAATGGAAACGCAAGTTCACCCTGTTTTTACATGGACAAACAGATACGACCATTGTGAATATCACAATTTTTGTCCAAGAAAATCAATTGTAGGTGTAGGTATATGTATTGCATTCTTTTGCAGTTTGATTGCCGCCAAGAAAAAACCCTTTCATAAAACACCATTCAAGATTTTATCTTTCGATCGGCCGAGGACTGATATTTAGGCAAATGAATATGCATTGAACATAAGTTCACTTCATCAAGAGCTTTCGGTTGGAAAATACTATTTTGGAAGATTTCCATGTCAAAAAAGTTACATTACTGTGTAACCTGGTCGAAAACTACCTGAAACCTGAAAGACTACCACATTCGGTTTTAGCTATTTTTCTATCGCTAAATAAATAGTTCGGTTATGGGACCATAATTACACCTATCAGATTTATAACTATCTAAAGCTAAAGGAAGCATATTTACTCAGCTCGCTAAATTCTATCGTTGGATTGAAAGCAATATCAGTAGGACGAACAACGAACATAAGCGAACTTTCGATAGTCGACCCACCAGGCAAGTGGCGCTGTAGGTTATGCATCAGACTAATTAACAGAACTACGATAATGAAGAATGAATGACTCGTGATATTCCTGTTTCATTGAATGGTGAAGGAGCAAATGATACAGGAGCGTGTGGCACCGCTGAAATATGAGAGCGAGAGACATTTGAACAACCCGATTCTTCCTCCGCCACGAAAAACCATTAATGGTAAGGCGGTAGACAGCATCGTACAGCCAGGCTAGGGCCCGTGCTGAGAGAATATTAAAAAAAAGCCGATGACTATCCGTACAGCCGTACATCCGTCGTGTTTACATGCATGAAATTCGAAAGACACAGGCGTTGTGTTTTTACAAGACATTAGTTATCTTTCGACCCGGACCAAAAGAACCTATGCTTTCCATTCCTCTCTTCATACATAACTGCAAAACGGCATATGATATTATTGGCATATGATATTATTATGGAGAACGCGGGTCAGTAAAATGCAGCATTCTCGGCTCTTCCACTTTCCATATCACATTGCCCAGTCGTTGAGAGTGGATGGTAGAGCTAAAAAGGTGAGATAATCGGGTAGTTCCTAAAATATTAGAGAACAAAGCCTTTTTTAATGTAGAAACTCTGACAATCGGAAGGGGCAGGAGCCAGAAGATAGGTGAAGTGCCATAGGTGAAAAAAACACGAGAGGCTTTTAATAGCAAGCCTAGCCAGCTCCTCCTGGCTTTCAGAGTTGCACGTTGCAGCAGCCGGGTTACCTTCAAAAAAAACAAGTCACCCCACCGTTAAAGAACCGCCGACGGAAAAGGTAGCACGGAGCCGAATAGTTGACTACGGCCCACCCGCCCCAACTGACGAGGACTTCGTAAGGCAGGTACTGGCTTCAAACATAGACAGGCTTCCCTAAATGTAATTCCGTTATACGTGTACGGTGTAATTTTTAAATATATGTTGGCGTATATTTTTTATATATATTGCGTTTTACAGCACTACTGGAAAAACCTGCTTATTTTATCAATCAATCACCTTATTTACTTTCGCCAGGTGAAGTAGAGACACTGTAGTTCATATAGCATAGCATGTTATAACAGTAACATGCAATGCTATATTATACACACGACTAGAGGTAGGACTCCAGTACATAACACTAAACCAACGCAGTCGCTCACGAGAACGATCACGGAGCTTACAGCATAGTGGGACACTAAGAATTACAGTGACACTGTAAAGGCATTGCTACGCCGAAGCTCTTCTTTCTGGAGGTTAAGGGCAGCGTAGACATCCTCGGGCTAATGGAGACTTGAGCACCCGCATTTCTATTTCGTATACTGTCCTCCACTAGAAAGCAACGGAGGGAGCCGCCCCAATGGAGACATATTCGCTCTACAACAACTTATTTTCGTAGAACGTATGTCTCCACTGGGTGATAAGTGATTTCGAACCGTATTTAATAGAGAATAATGTCATCGCGTTACGTGGACAGCGGTTAATTCTCTAGTTCACGTCCGGACGACTGATTTAAAATAAACGTGCGCACTGAAGGAGAAACTCTGGCCGGAAACATTGTCCTCTCATTTGGCCTCTCCTCTGATCATTGTCGACAACTCGCCCGGTCATTTAAACGCAGCCGCATTAGATACTTTGAAGGCTCGCTCGCGATATATGATTGCTGGCTGTTCAATCCCAATGGAGCACTAGCAGCACCTGATTGTGGTTCAGCTTACGATACAGCCCCTCAGTCTTTTCCGTAGGCACAAATTGTGATTCAACTATACTTGACGGTCCTGTCCGTATGGTTTTAAGAGTCATGGCTAAAGTCCACCCTGATTTCTATTCTTTGGCACCTATCTTTAAGGTGATCTATGTACGTGTTGCAAAGGCAACAATACCTTAAGAGACTTTAAACTCATCACCGGAACTTTGCACCTTGCTTTATTGGTCCCTCTGCCCTCATAAGTCACTTTTTGGAGATGTTTGCGTTAAAGGATACGATACCACGCACAATACTCTTTTTCTTCTGTAGTGGGGGAATGGGATCTCAATGCAACGCGATATCCTTCAACAAGGTTTATTTACAAAAATTCACAGTGCGGTAACTAATGTAAGGTCTTATGAGCCTACGCAACAGAAAAGCCCCCAGTCCAGATAGTGTCTGCAGCGACTATGTAAGATGCGCCATCGTTCTGGCATCGTACTAATCGGCACTATTTAATCTTTATATATTGGTACTATTTTATTAGTGAGCCCTAAAGGAAAAGGCCAGTTGGACCACGTCAAAGAATAACGAAGAATAGGATTGTTATAAGCTACTTTCTGGCATTATGACTAAGACTGGATAGCTATTTAGAAAGCGTACCCGTCATCTCAACAGAGAGACATGGGCCAAAAAGTTTCATAGGAACGGCATGCAGGATCCGGATAATCGACGTTAAGAACGCAACAGCCACGCCGCGTAATACGTGGTGTACGTCGACTTTAAAACATCCTTCGACTTAGCGTCCAGGGACAAGGTTATACTTAGTTGACCGCGGTGGATGTCTCCATGAATATGCCCAACCTATTCGCTGCGGTTACGCAGCAGAACAGGATCACTATCAATGACGGAGTGGCCGAGCTTTCGCCCTTCATGCGGACAACTGCCTTAGGAAAGCAACCTAAAAGCCCATTCTCATTCCTCATCTTACTGAGTGATCATCTTGGCTAAAAAAGTCAGTCGCAGAGGGCTGAAAGATATACGGATCGGAAAGGTTCCAAGTGCAGCAAACTCTAGCCGGGCTGTCACGGACTTGACGCCGACCATAAACGGAATAAAAGTTTGAAAGAGAAGGTAAAATAGCGGCCACTAAGACCTTGTATCTCGCCAGGTTGCTTTTTGTATTTGTGTTTGAGGTTGCTGGTCTCCGCGAACGGCAGAGACTTCACTGCACATACCATCGAAAGGTGAAAGGAGACAGTGTGGGCCGCATAGGCGATCAAACTTCCCCGTTACCCTTCCCTTGAAACGGACCTTATATTGTTTGACTTCAAAGTAGTTACGATCGAAATATACGGAATACGCGTTATTTGAGAAGACTGCTTTCGGTGGAGAACCTTTAACAATAAAACCGTGTGTCACTCGCTTTGCAGGAAATAGATATCTCACTGCTCGTTACCTCCTTTAGGGTAAATCTTAAATCCTGTGACAAATCTTTTTTTATTTTGAGTTTGAAATGAAGTTTGATTTGTGTAATGGACAGGCATAAAAGAAGTCGCACCTTGCGTGGAAAACATGTTTTTAATATTTTGTTTCTCCTAAAATTTTTTTGAAAAGATGCTAAACATCTTTTCTTCTGTTCTTGCTAAACAAGAAAAATTCGTCGAATCGAAAAAAATTATTAAAAAAAAATATTTTTTGAGCGGTTTCCTACAAGTGCCGATTAGAACGATGTGGCTGATGCGACGAGTTGTACTTGCTAAACATTTTCGAAACGCATTCTTATTCCACTCTAACATAGGCGGGACAAACTTCTAAATAGATTTTTGACAATTTTAGCGCCAAATATCAGTGTTACAAATGGGAACATGTATTGCATTTTTACTAAGCTCGTCGAGATCTTAAATTGACGTTAAGTAAAACGTTTTTTTACATGGAATACTTCCTTAAGTTTTCGCGTTTTGGGAGCATTCCCAACCCGAAAACGGAGATTCAAAAATAGGGGTATATTTAGTTTTAGTTAAGCTCATCAAAAGTTTTTGGTTGGCGTTAAAAACTCTACAAAGACTTTGTGTAAACATTCGGCATTGAAAATATAGAACATCTTAGCCCAATAACTGTCCCAAAGATATACGTAAAAAGATGCATAAAAGGGCATAGATCGCAAAAAAAAACAAGAAAGTTGTTAAATTCTATTATAGAAAAGAAACTTTCCCCAGCAAAACTTCATCGGCTTCATCCTACGTTTAATTTAGTTTAATTCTAGTGACCTGCCCAAAATTAGCCGAATCAAAAAAGCCTGAAAAAAAATCGTTTAATTTTGCTCTTGTTTTATTAAGTGTTCGTGTTGGATGATTTATTTGCCGTTGGCATGGAGCTAACGTCGTTGACCATCGAACTGTTCTAATCCCTCTAGTTTTACGCCATACATACGTGAATTAAAGTAGTTGTTTGTAAATTTATGAATAAGTGATTCCCTACAGAAGCCTTATTGCAAGAAAATTTTTACAATGCTTCAAAGATTTTTAGTTCTATTGCTGTTTCTTAGTTTTTTTTTTAAATAATGATGTTTTGGGAGTTCCGCACGCGACGTAAAGCAACAATGTAGTTCTTCGACTTGCAGTTTTCGCTACAGGAAGATGTTTGTATAGGTTATAAATAATGATGTTTGTCGCATTCCAGAGTTCCAGAGGATTCAAGTTTCTGATAAAAAAAAGATCAGTGAGTATTTTTTAGTTGCTGGTTATGTGTGACAGTCCAGAGATCTTAAGTATATAGGCAAATTTCGAAGGGAAATGTGTTGCTACCAGTTATATTCCTTGAGATATCCAGAGAGCCTTTCCATGCGAGTAATGTTAACACCCCGGACTATTCGGTCTACAGGAACTAAAATGCATTTTTTGACAAGTACGTATATCGAATTTGAATGTCCGTAGGTAGTTTAGATCGATGCATTGTGCCATAGAATGTAATCTCCTTGTTAACATTCTTTAGAAACCCATCTCCGCCGATGTCTAACAAAAAGGTCAGCGTCAGCTTTGTTCATGATTTTATTGCAGTAGCTACTTCTCTATCTCTCCTTACTTGGGCTAGAATTAAATTGTTCACAAAGGTTTTGCATGTTCCTCCTGTGGCGTCAACAGAGATCATTAAACCGCTGTCCTCTTCTAGACAATTGAAACGTCGTTGAAGAGTTCTCTTTGTTGCGCATTTAAAGTTGTTCACAAATATTTTGTTCAGTAATGTGCAGTTCCTGTTAAGAGTCGGTGTTTTCCCAGTGTTGATATCGGGGGATTGGCGGATCGAAATTTAACCTGAGGATATAAGGCTAGCGATGGGAAAAATCATGTTATTGTTCAGTAACAGGTCTTCACGGTGATACTCTTTGGCCATTGCATTCTTAAAAAGGCGCAGTAAATGAACGGGTTAACGACTTCTTTCATGAACATACTCATAAAATGACGGCTCGCCTGAGACATTGAATTAGTTCGGCGACTTCTATAGTTTGCTGTAGAAAAGTAGTCTTTTGAGTAAATTAGCTTCTTTTGGATGTTGCAGAGAGGACACTTTCAGTGATGTGGACATTAAAAATTTCAATTTCTTTATAACGGATTTATTGTGTAAAGACGCGAGAGTATATTTTGATAGTAAGTGAAAAAAGTTGGAAGTTCTTAGCCGTTCTATCCTATTGTTTCACTTGTTATTGGCCTAGGTGTACGATTTGGGTGCATCGAAGCATTTTGCGAATGCGCCGTGGAGCCGTGAATGCCATAAACCTTACATGTTTTTCATTATTTTCAATTAGTTACGTAGAGGTACCTTTTTGAAAAAGACTTGGTTGTTCGTGCACCAAGTGTGAAGGTAATCATTCGATGGATGTGTGCTGTCCCCTGATCATATGGCCTAATATTTAGGAAACGATTGTTGCAGTGTTCCTCGATTTAGTTCACTTTGAAAATAGCTCTGTCATTTTCCTAATTGTATATTTCATAATATACTTGATTGGCTCGAGCATATTTTAGCTTTAAATTGACAACTGGATGTTTTCAGAAGTTCTGTGTTATATCAAACAACGCCCAGCGAAGTTGTACCACTATCATAGCGTTGTGGTTCTCGTTGTAACCGTGGTCGAATTTGAGATTTTAGCTTTATCAATTTGCCGTAGTTTTGAGGATAGTGAAACACGTCTAGTGAAAACAGTAATACATACTGTAAATAGTTACAGTATGTATTGCTGATCTTGAGAATCGTTTTCTATTCGTTTGTCTATTTTTATTATTTTGTTCAAAAGAATCGCTTCTGTAGCGTAGGATGATGTACCGCGGCGTTATACCTAATCCCGTCGCATTTTGAACAATAATTTCTACTTTGTCTGCTGTTTAAGGATTTTGCATTTTTCAGTGTCCGCTTGACGATCATCGATCGAGTTCAATAACAATACACGTCTTTTTGAATCCTTTTGTGTTCTTTTGTTGTTAGATAATGAGTGTAAGGATCGTTCTTTCGAAGTTTTACACGACACCACAAACGACTTAGTTTGTAGGAATCGTTCCATGCTGTCTTGTGGGCAGCTCTATAAAGAGCGTTCAAATTAATGAAGTAGGTGAAAAAAATGGCATTGCTGACCCAATTCTGTAACAATTAAGACCCCGTAATATTAATGAAAGATTATATGTTCTTTTGAGGATGAAAAATTCAATAAAGAAAAAAAGAGTTAAAAAAATGCAGCAATTTAAAATAGATACTTGTATTTTCTGATATTTTTCGAAACAGTTTTGCTTATGTTGTTTATTTATTTATTGTTATATATTTATTACTTACTTGTTGTGTAAATTGCGTTGGATTTGCGTTGTACGATGTACATGTCTTTCCGAGTGCCGACGCGACATCGACTATCATTTTCACTCTGCTCAGGAGCTTGTTTTTCACGAAGCTGCTCCCTGTCTTTTATTTGCGTCTGTTGTTTCATTATTTTTGAGAACGTGCTGTCTCTTACATTCTACTTTATGTCGATCATTCGTCTCTTTTTTGCAGGCTCGCTTTGCTCTGTTCCTATTTCTATTAGTTTGCGGAAGTGGCGATGTGGCCATAATGATTTCTGTATAGTATGGATAATTAGTAGGCTATAATCTTGATGAATATAATCTTAATGAACACAAGTTATTGTATTTTCGTAATATAGTTAAACAGCTTGATAGTTAAGCACATATGCTAATGCAACAAATTGAGCATATGTGCTTACAACAATTATTGTATACCAGCGAAGACGATCGTAATGGTAAAACGGTTTTTTCAAACATGGGATATAAGGATAAAGTTGCTGCACCGACGAAACGTATTAATGTACGCTGTATGATACGTTTCTTCTAGGAGGAAGATGTTTGGCTAATCAACTCACATCTTCCGCATAGATTTTCCCGGAATGAAACTTTAGCAAGCACTCGAATGAAACCATTTTTAATACAATCGTTTTGGGTGGGTTAAAATCAGCTACCGAAGACTTTCAAAAGGATCAATTAGAAAAAGCGTGCGGGCTTTACCCCGCACCTGTGTCGTCGTTGAATGTATCAACTAATGTAAGTCGTTAATATGAGTTAAGCGGAAACTAAAAGTCGAGTACATGTTTGTAATTGATCTGTGGCATTGGCCGTAAATTATTTATGGCCGGACCCCTGACACAATTTTTGTCTACGAGACCATCTGTATGTAGACCTAACGTTCGCAGCAGCAGGTCGTAACTTTACACAATGTAGACAATAAAATCGGTAATAAGGAAAGAACAGAGAGGCCTTGTGTGGTAACTGAAGGTGCCTTTGTCGAGGTGGTACCTGTGTGGGCATTGGCCAAGCCCGAACTTTGCTGCTAATAGGTGATCTAATGCGCACTACAAAGGTGCGAAGGGCAAATCATTGTCAGGTACAGTAGAATGAAAACTCCATCAACCGTTTGACCCTGGGCCTTATGAACCGTTATAGCAAAGCACAACTGTACAAGTCGCCTCAAAAGCAGTACCTGCTTTATCAAAGAGTGAGATTTTAATTCTGTACCCACGATATAACTGTATGCGCGGTATTCAAAATTTTCCGTCGAATTTCGCGATGCACTCCACGTTAAATGGCTCTGACTATTCTGTCAATGAAAACTAATATACGCCTGTCGGCAAATGTGCCCATAGGAATTTCAGATGTGATGGGACGAACAAATGAGATCAATACACTCTGCAACTGAATCGTCCTGAACAAAAATATTCTTGAGCAGCGTAATTGTGCAGTTGGCACCTATCCTCATATATATAGATCAGACAAGAAGCCGGAGTACACAATATGCTTCCATGGGTGGAAGTGTCTCTCTAGCTGTGATTGTTTGGTGCAGGCGTCCTTGATGTCGCCAAATGTACTTCACCGCACCGTACAATGTGTAGTAGTTGGCGCAAGTCGCCTGAGCATAATGATAAGATTCCGTCGAAAGGGACACCTGCAGGGCGTATATAAGTGGGCACACAATTGGTGGCCTTGGAAGACTTCGTCTAATCGTGGAGCACTTATCCTTATATTAACTGGGTGCCGTTGAGTGAAGCAGATCTTCGGAAGTGAACAAGTGGTCTTCGGTATGGGCAGTGTGGCTGCCGGGCATTAATGTTGTCGCGGTGTAACAGCTAGAGCCAATATTGTATTTGTGTGCAGTCGTGTCAAGATTAAGCTCGTAAGAAAAAAATTTTTCCTGTAACACTAGGTGCGTCGACAAGAACCATTTTTCGTCTAACTGTGCATAGACTACTCTCTGCTGTCCATATAAAAAGCATTTTCCGAACTGTTCGACGAGATCATATTGGATCTCCGATGTTTGTATTCGCTTAGGCTAGCCAGATTAAAATCAACTAAAGCTTTATTGAATTCATTGGACTTTTTGAGTCTCTTTTCTGAGTTTGATTTGCAGGAACCGGAGTTATAGGAACGGAGTCCGAGTCATGGCCTGGGGTACTATACGAAACTGCTTGGCAGTACATTCTACAGGTGTAATGGGTTCGTAATATTCCCAGTCAATAGGAAAATGACAGTAATAACAAAGACGTCTCAAACAGATTCGGGAACCTGTGTCTGTGTGACGTCGTGTGCAGTTTGCGGCCAGTGTTGATCTTCTACAAGGAGGCCCTTCTCTGCGTATAATTCTTTGAAAGTAGCAAAAAGGATACAATCATGTATTCTCAGCGCATTGAAGGAAGTTGGTGTATTAATGCTATAGAATGGGAAGAGCATTTAGCAAGTCTCGTCCCAACGCGAGTTTGCTGTATAGTGGCAGCCAAGAGTGCTTGCTTGATAAGTACTACAGATGGTGATGTGGGATCGCCACATCTTCCCTCTTTCAATTCAGGTGCGATTTGCCCAGGTTTATACCTGAGTGTGTCTGCAGAAAGCAATGATTTGGTAAACTCACCCTACTGACACAGAGACAGGAGCGATATTAACTTTGTTGGGCAGGCGTTGTAGGTTTATCGCATACCAAATCCTTGCGGAAAAACATCTTGCTTTTAAAACGCTTAATAAGATAATAAATAATAAGAAAATTAAAGATTTGTGTGACCGCCTGGTAGGAGCCAACGTATGGTCTATTGAGGTACTGCTTGATCTCGTCTAGATTGAAACATGGCTTTATGCCATCCTTCGAGCGTATATTTGGTGATGCACAAGTCAATTGACTAGACCGAGAAACATAACTCTTTATAATGTAGCAGTCGTTGAGAAGTAACAGTCTTAGATTCTCAGAAGGTAGGTGTTGTACGGCACAACCCACTAGTAGGTAATTGCGTAATTCTTCCCGTGGTCACTCTTTCTGTGGCCTATAAAGCCGCCCATTTCTGGTGAACGCCATTTGCACGTTGGATGGGCATTGTCGGCATAAAGTATGCGATTAACGAATTCTCTTTGTGCTTTGTGTGTCTTTGTGATTAAGGAATTCTCTTTGTGCAGGGGCTACCTTGCACGGCGATGTCACTGTGTAAAGCGGCCGTATGTCATGCGTTTAAGCACTAATCTATAAAGGTTAAGTCTGCTTCCGAATCGGTTATTTCAGCATGAATTAATGTGTACTACTCATGCGATTAGGGCCTCGTGTGCTAGCTAAAGAAAGATTTGTACATATGGGAAGTCTTTAGCAGCCCTTCCTTTACTGCCAAATACGCAATTACAGACCCAAATGCATGCATGGGACGGATTTTTTATTCAATTGAAGAACTATGTTCACGTGATCCTTGAGCCTTTAGTGAAGCTCGATACAATTTCAAGTATTGTAAATCATAATGGGGAAAAGACTCGTTGCCTTAAGTGCGAATATACATAACGGCATCATGGTCTGACACAGGCGTATATAGAGGGCCACCCTAAAGGAAAATGAGAAGATATAGCGATCCAACTGGCTAAGTCACTATCTACTGCGTTAAAAAGGTCTTGATAGATAGTAGCTTGTGTGGTGTGTTCATCCGTAGGTAGAAAGGTTTTTCCTTCTTCGTAACGTACCGCCGAAACAATCGCCTTGCATAGAGGATATTATTAAATGAACTGGCGCAGGCTATATGGTACGCGTAGTACCGAACGGCAATCAGTTTCCTGTTCTGTGTCATCCGCCACGAAAAACACCAGTTGTCCTTCCCACGCGCGAGCAATACGACGTATTATAAGCAGTTATGCAATCCATGTAATTCAGAAATAAATCGCGGTCTACTCAAGTGCGTGTTAAGACGACCTTTGCCTATTAGGATATCGGAAAATTTTTAATGTGACACTCAAAGCTGAGCCGGATTAGACAGTTAGTCTGACCTCGTCAACTGATTAGGTGCTACATGTCGCTCGTTGCCTAAGCTTTCACTGGCCGCCTGTCCGACTCAATGATGATGCGAGCATCTTGAAGGTCTGCATTACATTTCTTCGATATTGTAATGTATAGACTAGTTCGTATAAGACAATTTTCAAGACTTTTAACAATAACAGAGCTCGGGCAAAGGTATAATATAATAAGCGACGTTTCGCGCTGTCCTGGGAGTCCTTAAAATAGATTTGTAAAAATTTACACGGCTTGTCGGAAAATCGCGTTAGGAGGCTTGTTCTTTGGTGCATTGCGCTCTGTGTAAGTAGAGGTAGTCTGTACGTGTTTTCGGCAGCACGGAAGCCCACTGACTCAAGGTACCTGGAACAGTGTATTATTGTTTCTTAAAAACATCCGGCAACATTGACGGAAGTGCTAATCCTCCTTGCTTGGGTTGGATCGACAGTCACAATGGCCCCCTAGGGCTCTCATCCACAGCATAAGTCTGCCAGACCGTGTCATGTTTCACTGTCTGTTGAATGTGCATTGCTCCTGTCGGCGTGTCCCGACCCTTGATTGAAAGTAGGCTTTTGGTAGAGTAACGGAGGTAATGTTTAGCGGGTGCCCGACGGACGTACCAAAGGCCACCTCTAGGTTGTCACTTTCGGTCTTGTCTAGGCTGTCAGTGTCGACGTAGGCCAGAGCGCGGCTACAGGTGCACAAAGGCGATATTCGAGCAAGCTGGGGCAAAATGGCGGACGTACCAGGCCATCTAGAGTACTGATATCGGTGTTGATAGTGCGATCCCCTAGTGAAAGTTCAATGAAACGTCCTAAGAGCTCCAGGGGTCGCGCTCGGGTGATGCGTGAGCCGTAGCTATCACTGCCGAATTCAGGTCTTACC
>NW_019215339.1:0-15853 GCF_002532875.2 Varroa jacobsoni | reverse complement strand
GCACTAGGAACCCAAGGAAACATGATTTATTAACCAATGCCAAGGCTCTGCGCGTGGTCGTCTCCTTGAGAATCGCTTGCCTATTGTAACCGTGAAGTGAATGTATGTACGCCGTATGTATTCATACCTTATGCCACATCTAAACGCGGGAAATTTCAAAAACTCTAACGGACTCTGTACGAGCTGATTCTGTGAGATTCAATGTCTTTGCTACGAAAAGTGATCAAATAGACAAAAGATATAACCGGCCATAAAATCGTTCTTAAAGCGACGAGGTGTTGCGCGCTTCCAGTTTTTACG
Source organism: Varroa jacobsoni (assembly GCF_002532875.2). NCBI lineage: Eukaryota > Metazoa > Arthropoda > Arachnida > Mesostigmata > Varroidae > Varroa > Varroa jacobsoni. The sequence continues at coordinate 15,553 of NW_019215339.1, read as the reverse complement.
AAACGAAAAAAGTCGTTTATGTTTGGGAAAACGAAATGTTCCAGCTGCCGGACACTACGCTTTGCACCCCATATGAATTATCAATTCAAGAGCTGAGAATTATTTTTTGAAACAAATACAATAGCATATAAAAGCTAAAATTGAATTTCACTGAAAACATTTTATACAAATGAAGGCACTGAGTGATTGTAGGATCGGTAAATAGTTTATTGAGTACTATATATATTTTCAACAACAGGAATTCAACTTTGTTTATTTGTCATTTACTATGTAACAATTAACCAGGTCATTTTTTTTTATAAACATAAACTTAAGTGTACATTTGAGTGTATGAAATTCTAATACTAACGTTCTAAAAGATGGATTAACATGGTCAAGCTTTGTTGTTTGTTCGTTAATAGTCTATTGCCGTTGTGGGTTCAAACCTAGAAAATGTTTTATAGAAGAAGACACCTTGCGTTTCATCTGATTTCATGCCAAATGCATAGAGGGATCAAGAGCATAGAGGAAGGTCAGCAAAAAGAGTAGCAGCCTATTAGAACGAATTGTGTTCTTGTATTTAGTAAATCACTTTGCTCAAATGCAAAAAGAGCGGGCTAGAGTTTTAGGGAACTTTTCTAGTTAACAATATTAGCAATGCATGGCCGTTTTCTATAAACGTTTGCCACGTTAGTAGGGCCCGATTTAATGGAAAAGAAGATTGCAGATGGATCCGAATTAGTTGCTCCTTGTGCTACTTACGTGCTTCATTTTATAACATCATAGATACAACGTCCACTGCTATTCTATCTGTCTTAGAACTGTTCCTTGGGATGTCCTAATTGAAGGACAACGAGCGACAAAAACGTACGCGGAGAATTCGGATCAGTTTGAAGCAAATATGGCATTCGTTGTCATTTAGCCAGGCAAGCCTTAGGCGTAGAAAAGCATCATGCAATGGCCTTCAAAGGAATCAACTTCAGGTAGCGTTTTACGCTGTCAAGCATGCGCTGACAGAATGTGTCGTTAACAACTATTATTACTAATATTTAGCTGATTTAGGATACACCTTCTTCTTTTCACAATTCGCTAGATGAAAAGTTGCCTACAAATCTAATATCCGCCTCAGTTTTGCCTCCCTGCAATTTCTCCAAATCTTTCAACCTGAGTTGCAAGGGGGAAAAGTTTCAATTGGTACCAATTTGTAGACAAACGGATAAGATTCAGCGGCGTTGGACACCCCTATTCTCACTGAAGAACCACAAATATCGTCCCCAATGAAGTCTGCTGATATCAGCGAATCGTTCAGTTTATGGAGTTCGCTCTCATGTTAAGGACGCTCGAGAGAGCTAGCAGAAGCGTCGTAATAAGATGGACAAGGAATAGGTCAAGCGAAAAGGTTTGTTTATGCGGACTAATAAGAGATTTCCATTAGCTGTACATATAAACAAAACTAGAGCATAGAGTTAAACTATACTGACAAAAATAATGTAATTTATCACCTTTCCTATTAGGAGCAGGTTGAAAACGTGTCCGTACTTTAAATAGTACCAAATAGAAATGGTATTGTACATAATAATTGCAGTCGTAAATAACGACGATTCCGTTTGACGTCTCTAAACAGATACAAACCAAGAAAATGGATTTGCTGATCGAATACAGATCACTATAGTTCTTTTAGGTCATTCTGTACAAGTGAACCTTGACGAAATCAGTGAATGGGACATAACTTTATTACGGTCACGAAGTTCGAGTCATTTAGGACACTCGCCGAGCAGTTTTCATGCTTCCGCATATACTTGAAGCCGCGTTTTGGTATTGTAAGGCCATAGAGCACGGATTGTGTGTATGATATGAGTATAAACGTGCCTCCAGTCGAAAGCCTAACTCCTCCAGTGGATCAGTCAAACAACAATATAAAATCAATCAGGCATATGAACTCGCTGAATAAGAACAGGGGCACAGGCGGCTATAAAAACTACTAGTCGTAAAAAGAAGGAAATTTTGTCCAGAACACACGGACCATATCATGAGGTCATTATATAAATAGATATTAGGTAAATTGAACTATGTTTTTTTATTATGCTGCTTTGAGCTTTTTAAAGAGTCGAACAACTTTAATGACTTTTAAACCATCGAATAACAATATGTTGGTATATTTTTTGAATATATTTCCGGGAGGTCCTCGGTAGATGCGTGCTTATTCGATAAGTATTAACTCCTAATCTATCAAAGTCACATGTTGACTCAAGTCCGGCGTCAACCTAATTCAGCTGCGGCTAAATTTGTTTTTCAGTACTGCCGCTAGGCATCGCATCAGGTGGCTGGCTCCCAGGACGCACAAAGGACAGTGCGTATACGTGCAGTGCAGATATCGTTCAGTTCAACAGAGGAATACTTTACCCCTGCACTAACACGGACAAATTGTCCTCATTTTACCAGCCCAGGGCACTACCGCCGTTGTGAGTTTATATTCCAGTTATCTTTGTTGAACTGAAAATCTTTTAAAACCCAGTCTCAGGAAACCTTCTGCAGTATCCGAATTACGCCGTAGTGTCCCTAACGTTGTTTTAACAATTCGATCAACTTGGTTTAGTAATTCAGTTACCTTCACTCAAAAAGAGTTCAGTCATTTCACCATTGTGATTTGGTCATTTTGCGAGTCTGTAGTTGTTGTCCTATTTTTCTATGTCGAAAGCTCAGTCATCACAGTGCTGCCAATGGCCTTACTACCTTCCAACTATTCCGCGATTTTTAGGTGAAGTAAAACCTAACCATGGAAATTTTATCGAAATACTGAACTAACAACCAATTAAGCACTGGGCACCATGTAACTAACGATATAATTGATAAATGTGTGATTCTTTCATTAGAAAACGATTCGAGTTTGTGGCAAAAAATAAGAAGAACCTACTTAGTCCAAATCTTAATCAATTCTTTCTCTTTTTCCATGAAGCCAATTTTGAATATATAGTGTACATACCATATATTTATCTACATAAAAAGACAAGTTCTTAGTAGCAAGTAACTCTCAAGTTTCTTTCCTAACATTTTGAACTGTAGACCGTCAAGAAAAATTTAACAATTTTATTCAATCACTAAAAGATTTTCCTTCCAGTTTTTCCAGATTGAAGTTATTCGCAAAAAAGTTTCCAAAGCATTCGCAAATATCCAATTTTTTACACGCATCCAATCTACACCTATTGGACGGCTGGTGTTAACCACACAGGGGTCATCTCCTAGGCTTCTCCAGATAATTCTCCTGTTTGCTTACCCGCGACTCATGCGTAAAAGCTCCTCCTGCCTGACGCGGTTCTAAGTCCCGTACGCTGTGGCTACATCATGGCTCTTCAAATTGCGCAAGCCGTTACTCATTTAGAGCGGCATGTTGAAGATGGTCTTATTTCCTTTCCCTTGAGCGGCGTGTACTGGTTCCCATGGCGCTTAAAAAGAAATTCTTAAACTAATTTAATTTAGTTTAAGGCTTAAAAGGAAACCCGTCACCACCAGCGAGTCTATTGCGCAAAGGTCCATGTTCAAAGCTTAACAGAGTTAAGCGACAACTTTTTGTTCGCTCTGCCCCATCTAATGAGGATACCGGACTCGAATAATTATCTAGCTGAGGCGGCAAGCTAAATTTCTTGCGTGTATACATACGTATCCAATTGTACGCTATTTCAGTTAACGAGCAGCTACTTGAATGCTGCTTCTCCCGTCTACCCACTTAGCCTTCCATAATTATCACTTGCCGTTCAGTAGATATTAGTTATTGCCGGCAATGAATAAGGTTAGCGGTATGAATGAGACTGAATATCTGGCGTGGCGTTGTGAGGTAACGCAAAGCGGGAGAGTTACGTGGAGACCTCTGAAGCATGGCGACGCCGGAAAACTGACGTTTGCTATTGAATAACGTGCTTCATTGAATAAATGACACAGTTTAACTTCACTTTTCGACAGTAGTAACATCTTGTCGCGCCTTTACTTCAGTGAGGTGCTATGTCGATCGTAAAATGAACAACACGCGCCAAAAAGAAAAACAATTGTAGTGCAATATATACTCTTACATCTTCTTCTATGATCTCATTCTAAAACCTCATATGATATTTTCAAGTAAGCTTTAATCATAAGCACGCCGCATAGAGTTTAACAATTAGAGGAGAAGGTCAGAGATCTGAAATCCAGAAAGGTAATTTTGACAGAGTTGAATCGGAATTGAGGAGTAATAAGTGAATCGAAATCTAACTTCTTGAAAATTGCATATTTTAAAAATAAAAGCCGGCCCTCAGCACTGCAATTATTTCCATTCCACCACTCATTATTTCTGAATAAGATCAAATGCCTATAGTGAACGTGGGTTAAGAGAAACCTTTTACGTCTTGGAAATATTACTAATTAGCAAAAAATATTACTCTTTCCTAATTCTATTAGTTGTTTTGCGTTTAAACCACGTTGCCCATTGCGAGCTTTGAACCCAGAACTAATGTAAACCTTGCTGCACTTAAATAAATTGAAGCTGAAATTTCAACCTTTTCTCATAATAAACACTGAACTTGTAGTATCATTTGTCTCCGTAGTGTAACGTAACTTACGTTGCTTATGATTAGCGGAAAAATGTATCTATTCTATAACCATCCCGCCTTGATAGAAGCTAATGATAATTAGTACCCATACATAATTTAAAAAAGTAATCAATTTAAGCGATATATGAAATTTAAGTTTGCTCGATGGGTGTCCGTAATGTTGACTTCTGCAAGCCATGTATACATCAATGAGTTGCATACAAAAGACCTGTGTACGTGTTCTTGACCTTAATTTTCTAATAAATTAAATTTTTTTTTGCCAAAAATGTTTTTTTGTTCTATAATTTGCGTTGAAGTGGTAAAGCTGCATTTCGGCAGATATATCTTCTATATATGTTATAGTTATGTAGGAGTAAACGAAAATAAGAAAAGCCTACACTGAAGTGTTTCCAAACCTCAGTGGTAGGGCATGATGATTATATCGTCGCAAACGACTTCATATACCGCGGTTATATTTTTCTTGAGTTTCACGTGGAACGTTCGAGCTCCTGGAAAGGCTCGTATCCGGTGCGGTCAGACAATAGAGGGTTAATTCCTCTCGATTCTGTCACTAAAAAGTATTTGCTTTTCGCTCTCCATTTCGTATACTCTTTTCAACACAAGCTAATCGCTGGAAGACATGACCTAATGGAAATTGGAGTATTCGCCGTAAACGGTTCTATGATTAACGTTTAGTGTAATTTTCTATCGACTTGCTGCGTAACTTGAAGATTTATACAAATAGAGATATAAGAGAGATCAAACGTGCTGTACGTATTCACAGTCGATGAAAAAAGCAACTTCCCTTAAGGCCGCTTTCCAAGACATAGAACATTTTTTGTATATACGTATCTAATTGCATACATCTATCGCCTTGCTATATGTTCAGACTGTAGTGAAATAAACCGATCAACTCTGTTTTTCGGCCGCTAGTAATAAGGTACGTTATTACGAAACCATCGCGGATTCCCATTCGTATAATTCTCGGTGTATATTTAATCAACGGAACGACAATTACAGTTGGCCGAACTGTAAACTAAAAGTAATACATTCTATCACACATCAATCGCTAGCGACATCTTTAGGAAACCCTACGAGATATTTTTAAACTTTTTGATTTTACCTGACGTTTAATAAACAATATGCCGATGCAAAAACCGAAAAAAAAAATGTACTCAACAAATTGACACCCGGATACATATTTTACGTGCAACATTCGCCTTGGATCTAAACACGATAGGAAGTATAAATTCGAATAAGTTTTAATAGAATAATATATAATGTAACATAGAAATGTATGTGAAACGTAGAAGATAGGTATATTATTATCTCCTGGTGTAAGGGAAACCTCCTGCTCCGACCCAGCGAATAAGGACATTTTTCTGAAACACGTTTCGTTAATCGACCCATTTTCCAGAAAACATATTTACTACTATTTATTGTGTCTATGCATGCCACGCTATAAAAACTCAGAAACATAGCTCTGTACAGTAAGATGCTATACTTCAGTCGTGATGCATTTATGAGAAAAAGCTGTGTTACGTATAGCAAAACATCGAGCATGAATAGGATTATTATGCGAAACGGTAAAAATTTTCATAATCGACCAAAAAAATCAACCTCGCTGCCCATGTAGAAAATCAATATAAAAAAAAAAAAATAGATTCACAACAAGCGAATGCAGACGATTGCTGCAATAGCACACGTTGTTAGATAAGCAGCGGCAATATCAATCGTAGCACAGATATGCGGAACACATAGAAGATGATAATGACATGTAGAAAGCGTGATAAATAAATGATTTAATATAATAACAGGCTAATAACGGTTCTAATGCCTATGTACCCACAATACTTAATGAAAAAGAGAAATGCGGCATTAGCGTATACAGTCTAAATGCAACTATCTGCTATAAATGACTCAGTAAAGTTCGGCTATACACAAGCACTCGAGCAATTTTTCAAACACTCTTGGACTCTTGGTCGTCTTAGTACACGACGGTAAAGTAGTAGAAATTAACGAATGCAAACCACCTGATCAGTAATGCGAAACGAACTTGTCTAGAACACATTATCGCTTTATCAGTGTCACATCATTTAGTTTCCATCACATTATCTCTGATAAAGCACAGCTGAACATAATGATAATACATGAAGAACAGAACTGGAAAATTAACTTAACCATCCCACGTTGCCTTCTACCCTCAATCCTCCCTGAGCTAAAAACAGCGTCAGAGTAGCCTTAAATTTTTGTCGGATCGAAGCCTGTCACTCTCGCCGCTCCAGATCCGGGCACAGTTAAAAATCTTTATTGATGGACCGTTTATACCCCAGATAGTGGAGTTGTCTGAAAACGGGAACTCTTCCATGACGGAATCAAGTTTTCTGAATCGATCTGAAATTATTGAGGGCGCAGTTTGTAGACCCGCATTGATTTTGGGCCAAGATTGAAAAAAACCAAGAAGTGTCACATTATTTTTATCTTTTTTTCTTTTTTTTTTTTTTTTATTATTAATCATTATGAGATATCGACGCTAACAATGTATACGCTTAAATTAATGTCCAAAAGAATAAATGTTTGCATTCTTTGTTTCAGCACTGGAATGCTCTAAATAAATAAAAAAGTTAGGAAGAAAGCATGCAAATATAGTGGAGGCGAGCCGCTTTGTTAACAACGTCACTAGTGGCCTGTTTATTTTTTCTTAATTCGAGCTAAGTAACCAATATAGGACTGATGTCTATTGCATTGCTATAGAAGTAAGTTCACCCGTGTACTTGTGCCATCTTGTACGTGTCATTGTGGCTAGCTTCTATGGCAGATCACGGTATCGCCACTTGAGCCCCACAGAGCGAACCTTCTGTAATACTTCCTTGGCCAGACTTCTCCTTTCCGCGCCTTCGCCCTCTCCTGTTGAGCTCATAGCAGCGATAGAGTCTTACCAGAGCGGCTCACCCATACACGCAGTGAAATCGATCGTGTGTGCTGTATTGATGATTGAACTGAGTATTGTTCGAACTGTTGTCCATCCCATCTTGCGATAGGTGCCATTTCTCAGAGTCGCCGACTCAAGTGTTAGTGACTCTCCTTTGTCTCCAATTTGTTTCTGCCCTGTGTTTGTTTCGCGCCGAGATTTTCGTGTTCGTTCGTCTGTGTTGCTGGATCCCTTTTCGGAAGAGCGACGCAGTGTAATTATCTTTAGAGCCAGTCGCGTGCGACATTGCCGGAGGGAAAAACACCAACTACTGCCTAGGTCTTTTAAACAGGTAGATGACTCTTCTAACTGCGTGACTCACCGCGACGGTATATTACGTGGTGGACGGCTACGGCGCTACGAGTACTTTAGGCTCGAACGTACGTGACCGCCTTGTGTTTGGTTCTGTGTGCTGAGTCAAGAATTCCGCGTCACGCAACTGATACCAGTGAGGCTGTCAGCCATTGCCAATTAAGCAGTTACCAATAGCGGAACACAACCATAGCAGCGGTTATAATCATGGGAAACCACAATTCGATTATGCTTTCCGAGGAGGAAATCGCTGAAATTCAGGCTGAGACTGGTTTCTCATCGAACCAAATCGAGCGGTTGTATTCACGTTTTGTCAATCTTGACCGAAGTGACAATGGCACGCTGTCTCGGGAAGATCTACTGCGCATTCCAGAACTAGCTATCAACCCGCTGGGCGATAGAATCGTTCACACAATATTTGCCGACGCCTTCGACGACCGTATCAATTTCCGCCAGTTCATGCGAGTCCTGTCGAGGTTCCGCCCCATCAAAAAGAACAAGGACAACAAGCTGAATTCGCGCGAACAAAAACTGCAGTTTGCCTTCAAAATGTATGATCTCGATGATGACAATAAGATCTCACGGGACGAACTGCTTGCCGTTCTCCATATGATGGTTGGTGCGAACATCTCTAACGAGCAGCTAAGTTCGATAGCCGATCGGACAATTATGGAGGCTGATCAGGACGGCGACAATATGATCTCTTTCGAAGAATTTTGTGCCACGTTGGCCAAGACTGATGTCGAGGAGAAAATGAGCATACGATTCCTTAATTAGAGACAAGAGCGAACTCCACCCAGTACGTTTGATACGATGCAGAGATCTGTAAACGTGGAAAAAAGCGGTAGTGATCGCTCTCGCCGACAGAACAACAGTTAAATAAGCCACGACGTTCCAATATACTATATGAACCCCATAAATTCCAACGAGCAGCCCCCTGGCCTTTCGTGGTTACTTTTGTCGGACGTATTTAGCTAACACAGAAAGAACACAGTAAGCGAAATCACAAGCTTTGCCAGACATCTCCAGGAAGCTTGAATTAATCGGACAGGCGAAATTTCACTCCACACCACCCTTAGTTAGAAAGTCATATTTCCCGTGGTTCTATAAGTGAGTGCATGTGTGCTCAGCATTTCCAGTGCCACTTTACACATTATCTATGGCGACCTTTGGCGGCAATCGAAGCAGCTTTCACACAAGTGGCTAATAACGTCATTTCAGCAAAGAGAAGATTGTCCTTTTTTTAAACGACGGTCCATCTAAAATTCTACTCTAAAAATATGTTTTAATTGAAAATAATTTACAAAATATTTTGAAGGTATTTTTTTCCAACCAGTAAATGTCAGTTAGCTATAACAGATAGCCGCCGACACTACAAACCAATATGAAGCTGAGCAACAGAAAACGATAAGTATTGCCAGTTTGGAAAACTTATAGAGAGATAAATTTGCTACTGCATCTCCCCTCAGCGGTTCCTTAGTTTACAGATATGACTGCGCCTCAAAACGAATTTCTTACGTCAAATTTTGGTCCATCCTAATAAATGGTTACAGAGGTAAATTCCTCCGGAGAAAAATCGTCAGCGAAGGCATACTGACTGTTACCTGTTCATGAATTACAGAATCAGCCCGTTTAAACTATTCGATTACGTTCAAGAACGTGATGATAGAAGATCTCCACTTTGTCTTCTTCTAAGATATTATACAGCGAGCAGCTTTAACAGCTATTAGATTACCAGAACAGCTCCTGAACTAGCTTCGAGTCATTGGTGCAATTTAAGCGTTGTAAAGACTCTGCCGTATACAGTAAAAGTCAGAACGTTGATGACGCTCTGCCTTTTGCAGACATATTTGTTTGAGGCCTGCTTAATAAGCTGGGACTCTGTGTCCGGAACAGACGTTAACTGACTGACCCGGCTCAGTCCATGGCGTTTTGTAACGCGCGATTATTCAAGAGGACAGCAGATGTAGAGTACCGCACAGGCTTAGCCTGCGTTTTTTCGCTGTCCAATTGTCAGAATGAGACGTCTGCAGAACTTACCATTGTATTGCTGGATTCACTGTGCACCTCCTCATTGTCAACTATTGTCTATTTGCGCTCAAAAATAGCGACTGGTGTAAGAGAAATTCGAGGTGCAATAAGGCCGAATCTGAACTCTAATTGGTTATAGAAACGAAAGCTAATTATTGTCCTGTGTTATAGGTGCATCCAAAAGATAACAGGGATGATAGTAAAATATAAATAATTGGTCGTAAGATTAGTAGTAAAATGTAACACTAAAAAAGAAGACGAACATATAGAAATCACTTAATGTGTGTGTTAAAAGAAAAAAAAAAACTGGTATTTAGCGCTAACGAGCGTGTTGGACAACAATTGCCTGTATGACGGCTTTTGCGCCGTGATTTGTTAGTTTAACAACATGCAGCAGAGCTTTGCTGTGCTTCTTGTTGAGCAAAATACGTGTTAAAGAAGTCCTTGCATATAGTTGCTCATAACTTGAGAAGACCGTGACAGTATTCCTGTGGTGAATACCATAAACCAGTTGAATCCTGATTCGTTTGTACAATAAACAAATATGCAACCATTCCTAAAGTAGCTGGTTTACCCATTGTCACCAATTTGTGTGAGGATCCTTCCAATATCCGAGACTCCAACGAGGTTTATCATTAAAACGTCATATACTCGAGGTAATTTTTCGCATTATAATAGAACCAATCATACTCGGAAGACGCAAAGAACTTCCTCAGTATAAACTTTATAAGAGTGTATAGATATGTCATCACCTAACGAGGGGTTTGATGCAGGATCCACGAAGTTGTTGTCGTATACTTTTAGGGCGCGGCTTGAAAAATAAGTGGAAAATAATGTTGTTCAATATGAACGCGACACAGAACGTATAGATTAGAGGGCACTATTTTAGAGGCATGTGCCCATGTTACGTTACCAGAGGTATTTTCGTATCTAAATATATATTGCATGTTGTTAATGTTGAATGACTGATTATTATTATTATTATCATTGTTACCACTCTGTGTAAACATAGTGAAGCATGTCTGCACTGACAACGGTGTGGTGACGACAACGAGACAAAAGTGACCAAAGCAAGAAGATTTTTCTAGGAGTGTCACCAAGCAAAGGATAATAATAATAATAAGATTAATAAAATATTTGTAGGTATATAGATTTAGCGAACGCTGTTCTGGTGTACCTAGACAAGAAGATCATAGCGTAAAAGTTTTGTTGTAAATTACGATAATACACGAATTTACAATATGGGACAAGAAGCAATTAGTCAACGATGACAATTGTCTCAACATAGGGAAGTGCAATGCTATACAGGAGAACGGTTTTGATGATTGAAATTATTACGACGTTGTTTAACAGGAATATTAATCTAAATATCATATTTATATCAGTATACCCCCTTATTACGTCGCTCGTTAGCATTATATATAAAGAGAAACAACTGAATAAAAATGTATCTAAGATAAACGAGTTATGTGTTCATACTTTGAAATAGGTAGTGAAATCAGAGGACCTGGCTGTATTTAGATCGGTTCTCATATGTAAGCGTAAAAAGAAAGACCAACTCTAAATCTGATCCTTAGATATAGCTTATTGAAATGTTATCGAAGTTTCGCCATCTATAAGGACATGCAATAAAAGCCCGTTGCCTCTTGTACCAATCGAAATTCAGATAGCAATGACCACTTCAGAGAATATGTATCTACTTGTTTAGCTTAGCATGGCAATAGTTTCGTTACAGCTACCTACGGCACTGTGAATTTACGCACTCAAATGTACTTGGTTGTCAGCTTACCATAATGAAACCTAGTGCTGCTATTTCCTAAAGACCTTCTGTCACGAAGCTCGCTGAGGACCATTTACCCAACGAAAACTTGTGCTGTTTTAAAAACGAATGCCCTATTCGAAACCTCTGCTTTTCTTCTTTAGACAATGATTTTTGCTAAGCAGATTAGGTGGTCCCCCGCCGCCCTCCTTCGCAATACGTGAATAGTATGTATATTCTCTTACACTGTCGCTGCTATCGGAATAGGATGTATTGAATCGAGTGGATTCAATGTCATCACACCCTCAGAGGCGGCCATCACATAGCGGACATCAGATCATTCTATAAATACAATCCCGTTTATGCAAATCATCTTGCGCGCATTATATCTATTTTGCCAAATTTGCTCGAGTCGAGCGAAACAAGTTTTTTTCTTTTTCTAACAGTACAAGGTGAGTATTTTGTTATACCGATGTAGTACACCTTTGTGGTGATTTTATAAATGTGATTTTTCACTAACCTCGTGTAGGCGATTAATTTACTGCTGCTATGCATGAAATTAGTTGACTGGTTACGAGGAGTAGACATTTTTAACAGGACGACTATGTTTCGTTGGCCTCAGTTAAAAAAGAACCAGGCCGGCTTCTTCGCTACATGCTACCAAAGTACAATGAAATCTTCAATACTCCAACATTACAAGAATTAAATAGTGTTCGTTTAAAATTATTAAAGCAAATAATAGTGACCCGTGATTAAGGAACCGGGATGTAGCATAGTTGGGTATGTGTCGAAACAGCATTAATATTGCAAGAAAGGCAGACCGCAAGCAATGCCAAATGTCTAATTTGATATTTTCTGTTCGCATCCGCATAGCCCTAGCCGTATTAATTGTCACTTGAACATGCGTTCATTTTTATCAAATCATTTTTTCTGTCCTTTGTACCACCATCAATTGCAATTATCTTTTTCTGTGATCCGGTATTAGCTGTGTGAGCAGGAATCATCGACACAAAAAAGCCCCTCGTAGCACGTTTTGCAGCTTGAGAGCCAACTTGTTTAGGCGAGTCTCCTGTGACCGATGTAAAGTAGACGTCCGTCCAGTAATGCAAAACAGCAACGTGTGTACCCTTCATCTTGATGCGTCGCATTAGTGTAACGGGATGTCAGCGCATGGTGGTCGGTCGTTATAAGGCGGACGCGTTTTCTGGCGAAGTTACATTGTCCGAATGGGGAGCCTAATGGCCGCATGACGCTACGCGCAAAGCTGCGCGACACGCCGCACTTCCGGTGCGCGCAAGAGTCACTCGCTCGGTGTCGATTACTTTACTATTTCGTCGCGATGGGTTTCCACAGATCGCTGCAAGCTGGGCTTCACAAAAGACCATCGAGACACGGACATTGTTGAACAGGCATTGCCTGGTTTAGCGAATCGGGTACGCCAGCCATCACGCACAGCTCGACTCCTATTGCTTACGTGTAATATTTCGAACAGGAATAATAGATTGAACGCTAGCTATTACTAACACACTTACTCGTATAGAAATGTAGACAGGGACAAAATAGCTAATAAGGGTTACGGTGCTCAGTACAAAGTAAATCCAATCGTTCGTGGCGAAGGAAGGCGTTGGCCTTATTCTCCATAGTACTATCTCCAAAATCAGCTTCAGAGACATCAATAAAGTCAAAAAAGCTCTGATGAGTACGCAAAAACTGTCGCAAGAACTAGAGTAATATTAATTCAAATTTAAATTTGTAGTTAAATGTGAGGGCAATTGAGACCTTTTTAATTCGAAATTATGTTTTTTTTTTTTATTAACAGGTACAGGATATAAAATAGATTGATGAATCAAAGAAATAATAGATCTTCTCGTAAATATGACATATGATGTAAAAAATCATTCAGCAATTTCTTCTCGGTAACCTTTATTATCGCTATACGGATGTGTCGCCTTTTGCCAAAAACTTTACGAACTTGATAGTAATAAACAATCATAAAAACGCATTGTAATTAAATATCATAACCAAATTTCTGATAAAGCAAGCGAATCACTTGAATAAGCAATGTTTTCGTATAAATATTAGGAGCATTATTAACAGCTTTTCGTAACGAAAAAAAAAAGACTTTGTAGACGGTACATGTAAATATTCTATGTGATGTCCTATACTTGTTGCATAGAGGTTGTCTGGTCTTAATGAGCAATTTGTATACGCAACGTGGTTCTATTGTTGCTTTCGCTTCAAATAAGGCTTACTGGGATGTCTTTATATCATAAACATTGCTCTGTGTAACGCTTGGAGATTTCCTGCTTACCTACTAGTGGGTTCCAAAAACTACTCTTTAAATGTACTCAGATGTAACCTAACCTAACGCGCCTTTACCATATGAAACTCGTCGCTCGTCAGTGGTAATTGGTCCACAGTGTCGTACTCGAAATGAGACCACGTGGGTGACTGAAGGCTGCCTTGAGGCATTTCAGCCTGATGAACGTTGTCAACATTTTTTTTTAGGTTCAAGCAATATACGTGGCTAAAGCTATGCGCCTGTTTACTATGCATGCGTATATGTTAAAAAAAAAAAGAAAAAAAATATATATATATCGTAACCGGTGCTGCCCTGTTTTTTGGGTTTCTTATATACACACACCTATTAGTAGTTTCTGTCCTTAATCGCCTGAGAGAAATCTTGACAAAACAAACGAGTTAACGCAGTGAACGAACGCAATACCGTTATCTTCGTTTGTTAAGCGTCAAGCTTAACGTTGCAATTACAATATTAAGTCCGCGAAGAAAAATATAAAATTATGATGAAAATATAAGATCTGGGTAAAGTTTATATGATCGTTAAATTTTCGGCCTTATTCACTCCTGTGTCCTCACCTAAAAGCCTCTTCGCAGCTAAATTGTTTTGTAAGTTTGATTAGCTAACTGCGAGAGAACTGTTTGGTACAACTGTTGTCAGCCTGTTGCCTACAGACTCTATGCACCAAGATTTGATGGCTGATTCTCCTGTAAAATTCAGCATTGTGCAAATTGTCGGGTAGAATCATGTGAGAAAGCTACAATAAAAGCAGTAAACCTTTCATATTATATCTTTTAAAATTTTGCTCCGACTACGCGCTAATTTGCGCTGGTGTTTACATAATAATCCATAGTAGAGCTTTTGATTAAAAGTGTTATGAACTATTCTCATTAACTGCTGTCTATTTATACTTACAGCATGCTTTAAATACGATTCACTTTTTGTTTATTAATGTGCTTGCAATATCGATGTTTAGACAAAGTTTCAAAGCATTGCGTCTGAGTAGTATAGGCACCATCTGCCACGAACAATTGGACTCAAGTAAAATGCCTCTAAAAATCCCCGTGTAAATATACAAGTAATTAATGTTTTTTTGTAAATGCACTTAACACTGAACTGTTCGCAATAAAAATTTCTATTCTTCTCAACTAAGACGAATATATTTCTACTTATAAAGAGGATGTATTTCCTAATCAACAATGTATGCACGTGCTCAGCATTTTCGAGGCGTTCAGTGTTTAACCGGTCAGTTAGATCTATCGCTCTGACTTCTTTATTTTTTTTATTAAAAATCTCAATTTTTTTAAATTTAGAAACTATTCTCTATTCCGCAACGTTTCGGGAAATTCGAAACGTGCGTCATTTACGAGGCTTATCGTTAACCCGGAAGAAAATAAAGAGGAAAATGATCAATCAATTCCCCATTCCGGAATCTTTTCGTTGCAAGAGCTGTGCGAACTCGCAGAAGTCTTCCCATTGTTTTGAAAATGCCCAGTTTCCGCAAAAGCACTTCTGTGCTAATAGCCCTTAGTCTTGCTCCAAATCGTTGCTAGATCCGGTGTTTCTAGCCAGAAAACTTTATGGAGGTTGGTCCTTCAATAACGGGCATGCGTACATATTGGTAAGTTCGTCTGCTGGTTATG
>NW_019215338.1:0-15857 GCF_002532875.2 Varroa jacobsoni | reverse complement strand
TCAGGCTTGAGCCCCTAAAATTACGATTACGATTATTCATCAGACGATACGAGGGCCGAAAAACGTGCGTCGTTTTCGATAACCCAAAGGAGATCTCATCGATGGACCACAGCTACGGGGTGTCGGTCAGTTTAAAAGGCGTCTCGTCCAAGTTCAGTGGCCCATGATCTCACCCTTCCCCGTTTAGTGTTATGACGTTGATGCAATTGGGCGCAATATAATAATACGCGCGTCGATGAGTTTAATCAGCAGGGTTTTCGTAGTATCTCTTGCATACGCCGCAAAAATATGCCTCGTGGGAGTGTTTCCTGCAAGGTGTCCTCTTGCCCCACTACTGCTGCTTCTAGGAGTCTGCCACAAGCAGATTGGGAATTGTGCACGGCTCGACCCGGTTTCTCCGAAGGAAATTTAATGAATCTATTCACTGAACGAAAGATGATGACACGGGTAACGCTAGGGACAGAAATTAAACGACGACTAAGAAGAAGGTGGAGAGCAAGCCAGGGGAAAAGAGGGCGTAATCGATCATTGAAAAAAGCTAAACAGATTCTATTGCTTTTCGGTCAGTAAAGGAATGACAGGCCATTGTCCTTATTAAAATATACTATCAACGTAAAATACTGCTCCCTTGTAAACGTATTGTCGGTAAACTCGAAAGTTCAACGCGACGCAAAGAAAAAATAAATATGGAGTGATGTGAAGATCTTACGGATGTTACTGTTAATAAAGAGATTTACGCAGCCTTCTGTTTATTATCATCGGTTACCAGGCAACAGTCGCAATTTTATCAAATGGCCGATTATGACAGTCCAATTATTGGATATTTCTGCGTCAGTAGTAGTTCCGATTGAAAATGTTACGGTTTATGCATGTATGTATGTATGTATGTAGTAAACCAGTTTTCGTGGCCTGATTTAACGTAGGTGGTAACCGAGAGCTCGGGTGCTGGGTTTTTGTGACGTCCCGTATGCGCTGCTAGCTTTTTTTGATATGATCGATTCGAAAATCCTTCGTTGCGAAAACATTTTCAGGTGGCGGCCGAATCATGAAAACACCAGGTTGTCCTGATGCGTGCCTTTTTAATCTTTTAAGTTAAAATGAGTAAGACAAAACATGACAGTGTAAACGGCCGGCTGAACAAATATGGGTGTTCATGGACGCTTCAAGAATCTTCGATAAGTCTGTTGTTGGATAACCCTGAAGAAAGGAAGACTACTCTCTAAGCTAATACATTTGAAACTTTTTAAGACAATCTTTCTACTAGACGCGCATCGCGTAAATAATCACCGCTATAAAACAAATCAATAAAGAAAGCAGACCGTCGACAACATAAAGGGTATCATCCAAACGAAAAAATGCCACAGCGAATTTGGTGGTGCATAACCCTGGTACGAAACAAGCATTGTTTCGTACCAGGGTTGTAAGCGTGCCTCTTACCGAAAACAACGCTTCTTAATAGCAATCTCTGTTCGATTTATGAAGTACTGCTCTTCTGAATAATCTCATTGGACGTTCTAATAGGTTTTGCTCGTCAGGTTCCCGCAGCACCCTCTACATTCTCCAAAAAGTATTGACAGTTGTTTCAGGCCAACCAAAATTTGACAGTAGTAAGTGTGTTTTTGCCATTTTCACGCTTTAAACGCAAGTGAAACACACGAACATTTCCTATAGTTGTACTTACATTTTTAATATATTTGTAAATCTGTATATAAACATTTACTATATTTGTAAATCATGATAGAAGCACAAATTCTGCCGACGTCTATAAAAAAAAAAAATGTGTCGTTCATCGTCGATCGATTTTGATCTAGAAATTTCGTTGTAAAAAATGCTTTCCGTAGATTAGTTGATACAAGGACTGTTAAAGGTGACTGATGGGCAGCTATGATATTACTAAGCGTTCGCCACCAAACGATTTGAAAAAAGCTGGCCACAAAAACGGAAAGCAATTAATCAACGGGTCACGGAACGAAGATGGACGGCAATAATATGCAACTAATAATGAAAAAAATATTCTTCCCAATAGGTAGCAAAGCTCAAACTGACGCCAAAGGAGGCCATGCTATATGTTTAGCGAGACTAGGAAAGGATCATGCAATATGGGTTGTTGGGGCCTCGCAAAACGATTGATTCAGGCTTCTATTGCCAACTATTAATTAGAATTTAGAAATCACTGAAGAAAATCAACTTGATTTAGTGAACGGAAAAGGCATATTTCATCATTATCCATCTGGCAAACGTTGAGAGAACCTGTTTGGGGAAATTTTAAGGCATTCACTCTATGGCTGGTATTTAACAGCACCAGATTTTCATCGGTTTAGGTCACTGCAGAACACCATTAATCGTGTTAACTTAATTTGAATGAAGAGAGGCAAAAATCACTCGTCACAAATTTTCGTCCGTAAACAATGGAAATTTTACAGTGACAGGATTAGTAAAAAAAAAAAATAGAGGAAGCTTGTCGATAGGAACAGCGTGTGCTTAGCTGAATCAAAACATGGAAATATTTGCTTCAATTTTGCCTTAAAGTGACCAATACTCTTTTGACAATCCAATATGTGTACACACACATAATATTCCTACATAAAATTTGTCTGTTTATGCGAAATATAATTATATAATTTAATTATAACGAAACCCAAATTATAGCGATAAGTTCGGGTACACCGACTGACGAATAGCCTCTAAGGTCAGCCAGCGTACACACCCAAAAAATTTGTATTGTATGTAAAAGAAAAATAGCAGAAGTTTTTCAGATGTGTAATCTCGTAAAGGAGCATGGCACATTTCTATAATTCTGTAAAATAAGAGGAACTTTTAAAGATTCCATCTTTGCTTATGCTAACTTTTTTTTTTTTTATATAGCTCGTTTGTTATTGTTTGCATTTTAGCTGTCATTGTTGATAGCAGAAAAATCTGCCGTTTTTCAGTGTTTTCAAACATAATTATTACGTAATTACGTGAGGAAATGTACGAAAATTTGCAATTCCGTAAATCCGAGATTTTTATTGATCAATTTGTCTTGTATTGGTATTCCTTTAGGTCTTCGCATGTGAATTGCTTCTATTTGCAGGCGTTTCCCCTGGAAGTATGGGCAATCCCTGCTCGCGTTTCCAAACTAAGGTAGACACATATCCTGGATCGGTACTTGTTTCAATACGACCTTGGCTTATTGAGTGCGTACCTTTTCCGCTACCGCTCGATATAGGTTTGAGGCCATTTTTGGCGTAGAAAAATCACTTTGCCCTCAACTTTTCTTTCTCAATAGATCTGTTGAACGCATTCTTACGAAGACTTTGAGAACTTATGAGATTTGTAGAATCTTCGACCAGTTCTTTGTGACAAACGAGTATTAGAGCTCCACTAATGACTTCTAGCAACTATAGACTCGTACCCTTTATCAACTGCCCCAAACAGCTTTCCCATACAGTTGTATGACCGGACATCACGTATGCTCTAAAAGCAGTCTCCAACGCCCAGCGGTGTGTTATACGCTGGAAATCTATTGCGGCTCATAATGTCTATCAACAGCTTGCGCTAGATAAAAAAAAAAATACGCTCTTTAGTTTACATCAGTAGAACATAAAATAATTATTACTTACGCTTCCGGGTGCGATTGCAAGTTATTTTAGAAAAAAACTTTATTAGTAATAATTTGAGAGGTATTTCGAATATTTACAAAAGAGTGTTTGGTGGGACGAAATAATGTGTTACACTTTTCTATTGACGAACATAAAACGAGAGGCCATTATAGTAGCTATTCTCCTGCGTTGTTATGATTATGATGAACGTATTTATTGTCGTTTTTTTTTTTTTTTCTTATTTGCTAAGACCAAATCTTTGCCATCGACACCCATGTATCAGATATAGTAAATGTTCTTTTGAATAATTTGTGCTGATATCTCTTGAACCCCTTAATGAATTCACCCTTGACCTAGCTCGGTGATATTGAGCTCCTGTTATCCATAGTGACGACAGCCGCGGAACGCTTCGTTCCGGGCGGAATTTCGAAAAATTGATGGAAAATTGCGCCATGCCTTCCAGCAGCGACATTAGTTACAACTATATCGAAAACAACTCACAACCTTTCTCGCAGATATTATCAAGTTTGCTTATGATCTAATGTAATGGAACCATTTCCGATCTACTTTTTTCTAGAAACATAACTAGATAACACTTTATGAACGTCATGCTTTTTCTATATTCTGCTTGTAAGTGCCAACAGGATAATTTTCATCGTCTAAGTCTGAAGCTCTTTTAATATGTATTGTAATAATTTCCTCAAAATACAAAGGAATTCAGCTCGTTGAGTCGGCATGCATGCCTGGAACGTTCGAGCTAGGTATGTTAATATATGCCGTTGCGGCAACAGGGTGCAATCCGCTAGATATAACTTTGTAAGGCGAGATAATTACATACAGACCACTGTTTTAAGATTCATAGACATATGTAGTGAGGCTTAGATTGTCAAGACTCTAACGGTTAATGATCTGCATCAACATAGTGTTACGTCAAGATTGGCAATATTGTCACGAGACACTTGTCACTGACAAAAGCATGTACTTCAGAGTAATGTATTTTTCATTATTTATTTTTTTTTTCTTACGCATGTGACTGTATTTCTCAGGCTTCGCCAAACGGAGCTCGCGTTGGATCTGTTGGGCTGTATCGTTCCACAAGAAGCTTCTCAACTGAGTTGCCTTTCGCTCCGTTGCTAGCTAAGAGATGTTGACTAGTTTTTTCAAAACTCATCACTTTCAATAATTATACGGCCCTTTTAAAAATCACAATATAAACCTATTCCCCTGAGTCCCATAGAGTACGTCGGATTAAGCATGTCAGATACTGCCGCCCGTGTATAAACTGATCTACCAGAATAATCTAACTTGCCAAAGAAAAAGCCCACTGGTAATTTTTGCTCTAGTGTTTAAGGGGGCGTTTATGTGCGTTCAAGATCCGCTATACAGATATATATGAATATAGCTTTGTACCAGAGAAGATTTTCGGTACATACCTTTAAAATGACGCACGACCGGAGATTAAACAAAAATTAACTACTTGGAATTATAAACATTCGAATTGGGCTATTCACTGGCTTACTTCAACAACTTGTATAGGAAAATATGAGTGAAATCCCATGTAGAGTTGAGTTGCACCTCAACAGGACTCGCTATTTCTAGTTAAGCCTTCAAAACTTGTTCGCTCTGTCAGCAGTATTCCCCTCGAATATCTTGAAAGAGTACAACGTCATTCGAGTGGACTTCGGCCCCCTCATGTTGACGAAGAGCTTTTACTGCAATGGATAATAGATGTTCGCATTACACACAGTACGAATAGGTAGCATTTATTACGGTTCCTGCTGGTTGGACGATCATCGGGTGCGTGACCACGTTACGGTAGAAGTTATAGTGTATGAGTACCATTTGGATGGCTATTCGATAAGGATGATCGTGGACGCGGTATGCTCGATCAGCTCGGCATCCGAAAAGGATCGATCTTTTATTGTTGGGATAGGTTGGCTTGTTACGTGCCGTAAATTACGTACGGCGACATCTGGCTTAAACGACCATCAAACGTTCCCGTCATCGAAGACGTTAGCCGAGCATGTATATTACCGTTTAATACGTGCTGATATTTTGTAATTAGCATGTGCAAGAATCGAGCATACGTGGAACTTTATTGCATTTGGCCTGTCAATGCCGATAGGCTTCTGACAAGCCACTGCTTAATTACAAGGCTTTGGGTCCGGAGTATGTACCTAGTTCGCTTCGAGAAATTGCCCAATAACGCAATCTGTATTTAATGAAGTACATATATGTGTATATATTATATATATTGTGTAGACCTACTATGTGTCTAGTACGTGAAACAATATTTTATTCGCTTACGGTCGGATTTAGTATTATTTATATAAAATGATACTAAATACACCATATTTACATATATTATACTGAATCTTGCTGTGCAGTGTCCGCACTGGTATAATTACTTGCTCCCTCTTTCGGGATTAAACCTGGTTATTTTGGTTTACTTTTTCTTACATCGAACAAGACAGCTGACCGTAACACCGTACAACCCCGTTAATATGTGTAGAACTATCGATTAGATTGGAGTCAGTACCTGCTCTTCAGTGCCATGTCATGAATGCCAATCTTATTCTACAAAAACTGCCTTACCATTGGCCAGCACGTGGCTTATGTACGCTTCCATTAGGATCTACGGTGGGGGCAGCTTCAGCGTCCACTTGACTTCTGAATTTACAGGATTGCCGACACTGCCAAAAGCTTCGTTGACACAATCGCCAAATGTACACTCACTACGGATACAGTCAAGGCTACCCCAACCGAATCAGCCGCGTGCTCCCATTACGGCCAACGTCGCCCTGGTACGCCTCTGCTTCCACCATCACCGGCGTGGCAGCACCGATGATCTTGACTCATCTAATTATCTCTCTCGGATTTGCAGCGAAAATCGAATTTGAATTTTCGCGGTGCGGTCGCTATCGTACTCCTGTATGATAAGCTCTTTAGTTTGCTAACGGTAGCCGTTTCGAGTGTAACTGACGTACAGCGGGCTCGTCGTCACCGTCCAAGCAAGCCTGCGATAAATTTTGATAAAAAACGA
Organism: Varroa jacobsoni; assembly: GCF_002532875.2. Classification (NCBI taxonomy): domain Eukaryota; kingdom Metazoa; phylum Arthropoda; class Arachnida; order Mesostigmata; family Varroidae; genus Varroa; species Varroa jacobsoni. The sequence continues at coordinate 9,233 of NW_019215338.1, read as the reverse complement.
GCTGCGAGTGTGGGATCTCAGCGAAGACGAAGGCTTTAAGCCACAAATGTTGTATCAGCGAAACAGGTTTGAAGCGACTGACATCTTGACACTGCACGACAGAGACTGGCGCCTGCGCAACTTCGAACTCTGTCTTGGCTGGATGTCTTGCGATAAATTCGATACCGGCTACAATTCTTGAGCCGATAAACATTAAAAGATTTACCTCAAAATATGAAATTTTTTTGGCAAACATTTTTCGCTTGAATCGTAATTATAAGACGTACGTATCTCTTTTAACCTGAACTCGTTCTATATTGAGCAGTTGTTTGAGTTTGCTATGTAAATGCACCGGTATTCTTGATCTGAAAGTAACATTTCCGATGGTATAACGACAGTTTTTGTCGATTTCGTTGTCCGAGATGCTAGACCTCTTTCACTGGATCAACGCTCATTGCCGCCTCAAAAGACAATTTCAAAAAGTCTGGTTACTACCTTTAAGACCGTCAAGGGCAGTCATTTTCCAAGCACTTTTTACTTGTAGGACATTAGGAATGCTTGCATTGTTAGCTAGCGGCACTAAAAATAGTGACTGTAATGCTAATCCTTATAACGATAATAACCTCATATAGTAATATATATTACTCAAAGCAATAAATTACTCCCTAAAACAATAGGAATGCCTAAAGTCTTCTTCATGTGCGGCCGAACATTGCCCTACTTTTTGTGAAAGCGTGTACTCACAAACATTTTTGCGCGAGATGCTCATGAGCTTTCATCTGTATCTTTGGCCGAAACATTTTTCGTAGACAAGGAGGAACGGTGTTCCATAAGGGTCAATAATCCTCTCACGGTGCCTGCTGTTACCATGACGACCTTTGTGCGACGTGCGGCTAGGGAGTATCGGCTCGTGTTTCTCATAAAATATGGACTGTGCTACTGAAAGTGTGGTGTCCATGATACCTACATTTTGTAAGGTTCTTTCTGGATTCGTTTTCTACACGTCAATATGCCAACCTACACACATACGTAAATAGCGAAATCAGACGGAAACGTTGCAGGACGAAGGGCTTATGTTCATCTGATGCAACTTCTGTTATCTGAAATTATTATAGATAAGGCAACAAGATTTTTTGGGACCGGTCCTCCTGATCATGTTGGACAGTCGATTAAGGTATTCTCTGTGGATTTAAGCCGAAGTGTTGCAAACGTTTATTGCACAAAACCCATGTTGAATTTTACCTTGTCGAAGAAGCAGACGAAAAAAAAGACGGGACAATGTTTATCTGGGTGGCGTTAGAGTCCGACGATACCGAAAGTTGCTGCAGCCACCTCGGGAGTATAATTGGGCGTGGTTCTAGAGATAGTGACCTGTCTCTAACTCTAAGTATCTTCATCTTGATCTACTAAGGTCTCTTACAAAACTGTTTGACAGTATACGCTGTAATGGAAAATGTTGGCCCCAATGAACGTGAGCCGTTCTGTTCTAAAGTTAATCAAACGCTTCCCAAAGTATAAATTTGTAATTTTACATTCTGCAATACTTTTTTTTAATCTAATTTGTAAATAATATGGTGTGCGTGAAACGTTTAGTTTCAGCTAAAGGAAAAACGTTACTGAACTACTCAAAACACGCGATTGCAGCGATTTTCGGGGCTTCCATGAGGTTTTTGCTTTTCGTTGACTTGTTCAAAAGTCTAAAATACGATAAATGTAGAATTAGTATAATAATGGCAAGGTACATCGTTGCTACGTTTACGACAAACGAAAAAAAGTGACCCATTTTCGATATAGATCTTATATCATTTAATTTTGTCTTCAGCAATTATATCACACATTAAATAGGCTAGCTACAACAAAAATTGTCTAATTCTGGGGTGTGCTTTCATAATTTACTTTTTGTTTTACTATTGTTTGTGTAAAGCACGAACACTAACTTTCTCCCTAGGGGGCTATCGTTGTTTTGCAAGAGGCCACCTTATAGAAGCCTTGAATTAGGTAACGTATCAGTAATGTTGTCTGCCACACAGCGGAAACTGCATTAAGGATTGACATTAGGCGCTTGGAAATGCTAAGTGGACACTCCCGATGCCTTCAGGCTGTGTATTTATATAGCCCAGTTGGGCTTTGGTCAATAACGTGCCAAACATAACGACTGTCTTTATTTAGAATAATAGCGTTGCCCAGGGTATCAAATAGCGAGTATCTGACACCAGAGGAGTATCGACAGATTCCTTTGAATGAAATCTACTTAATCCTTTATAATATCTATATATAGACAGCAGAAATAATAAGTTGCTTTAACGCATTGAAGCCCCTAATCAATAGGTCAACTTACAAACGCTCACTTGAATTATGTCTCATCTATTTAATATTTCTTGCTAACTTTTAAAGTTGATTTATTAGAGTCCATAAAGCCATGTCGTACAGATTATGCTATTACTAACAATCAAAAGTTTTTACAACTAATTACCATCAACCTCAATTAGTTATATAATTTTCTCCATAAAAATAAAAACAATTCACCTTCAGCGGACGCAGCTCGTCACTGTAACCTCAACAGCAATAGCCGCTTTCGTGCCGCTTATATCTCTATGCACATCGACTAACACAAAAAAATTCCCGGAAAATGGCCTAAACTGTATGGTTTGCCCTGATTTTTGTCTATTGTAATATACGTAAATCCGTCATCTTGCTAATCACATGGCTTTCTTATATATATATATATATAGCGCTCCGTTCCGGTGCCGTATGCGAATCAACCTGATTCGCGGATGTCGGCCACCTATATTATATAGAACACATCTGACTTATTCTCAACGTTGCACGATCACAACAACAGGCTCATCGTAAGGGTAATATCGCTCAGAGATCAGGTGAAAGTTCTTGTAGGCGCGCGTGGCGTTCTCCATGACAACAACACGGGAACCAGCGAGTCCGCGTCTCCTAGATGAAAGCGCTGTTTCAACAGCGTCATGCTAAACGATTGCAGAGCTTTCTTATCAGACTTCTGACCAAACGTTGCGTTGACGCGCGCTATAAATGCATAGTTGACAGAGATTCGCTGGCATTGTTGCTTCTGAAACTACAGAACCGACACAATGTCTTAATGTTTGCAGCACTGTTGTATGAACTTCACATAAATTTGTGTTAAATGTACAGCTTTGTTAATCATAGCTCCCCAAAGGAGCTGTGTAACATCGTGTTTTCGAGTTCACACCACCCCCAACAACAAAAATTATAATTCCAGTATTGCTCTAGAAATCAGTTCGCTTCCATGGCTAACATTAGCGTGGTAACACCATCGCCCCCATTATTGGCCGACCGATCTTGGGACAGATGGGACCTAATGAAATTGTCAGTCGCGAACATTGCGTCATATAAATGAAGAACATTTGTCGGAATTAGATCACTGTGAATAAAATGGCCCACTAGCCGTGCATAATGTACAGCTCCAGCAATGTGTCATTTGCCACATCGTACGTACGTACATACGTGCATATCGTGGAGGGGCAAACCATGCAAAGGCCTGTTTTAAGATTTCGTTTACATTAGTTTGTTTGACACCTGCTGGTTAATAATATTATCGAAGCTATAAGGCTGTTATCAAGAAAACGTATCGAAGGATAACGCTGCGGTGACTTCGAGTGATTGAGCCTTCTGCACTTATTATGCGCGTATCGCTGTATTGAGTGGGGATATTTTTTAGCAAGATAGGAACGTCAATTTTAGAACTAGACTTACAATTGTAAACCTAAAGTCTGATTTCTTATGACCTGGCAAGAATCTTACTTACAGAATGTCTTACTGTCAGTGTTAATCGTATTAAAGTAATTTGCCGTAGTGAAGTCATTTACAGCAACTTTATTGTAGCAACAAACATAAACACATACAAAGGTAGTATTAAAGGCTACACGCGAGTTTGATCCGATCCGGAACCTGTCACTATATCGGCCGTATCCTGCCTTATAAACAATGATCTTTATGGTGTTTTTATCTGTCTTACGATCTTTCTTGTAAGCATCCGCTTTAGACAGCCTGCCAACCACTACAGCTTCCTTCTGGTGTCTTCACCTTGAAAGTGGCAGAAGCCGCAGTTTGTCGGTAAAGCATCGGGGGTAAGAGGAGAGTTCCCGCGATCGCCGTTTAAGGCTGCATAGCCCGGACAGCATTGCGCCATATCGTCATGGTATCACTTGTTAACAGCGAAGACAACGGAGTTTATAATTGATGCGCTAGTCATACGCAATGAGCTGCCTCTTCGCTCATTGCAGCCCCTTATGCATACGCTTATACCCAAGTCGTTCATGTCGACGATGAAATAATGCAAACCCAACGTAAAGTAGAAATACAAACGGCACTTCAAGCAAAATATTACTGAAGTAAACCAACGTAGCATCATGAATAAGCTGAAGCTGCTGCTACCTCACCCAAGCCGCGGCTTACGGCAATATTCGTTACGTGCTGCTGCTTGTGGCGTACTGTTACTGTAGCTGTAACTTTCGCAGTTGTATATACATTATGAACAACGTATGTCTACATGTATGGCGTATAGTAACGGTGACTGCTTGAGCTACTGAGGATACACAGGCAATCGATGCTTCGCTTGGCAAGCCCCAGCCTTACCCATTTCTCACAGGACAAAAAGGAGTAACGACGAAAACAACAGAGAGAATACAATTGAATACTGAGGGTCACTAGCGACAGATAACCATGACCGGTGGTTCGTGGTCGCCAATGAGCGTGGCAGTCTGGAGAGGCGCGTGCCCGGCAGACTTCCCGAATATTGTCCGCTGTGTAAACACTATGACCACTGCGAAGCTCCTACATTATAAGAAAATAGGTCCACAGGCGCAATGCTTGAAAGAGGATAAAAAGTAGTGGAACAGAGAAGTAGAACATACATGATAACCTAGGTGAAAATAGAGGTCAGGTCGGGCAAACCTAAACAACCGTCGGACAGAGTCAATGAATGGAAACCGACGGAGAAGAGGTGGAGCCATACGGACGCAGGCCGCTTATGCATAGACTAAGCCAGACTGCAGAGAGGACATTGTCTTCACTATCGCCGAGCGACAATAACGACTCCGCCCCTAACCTTAAACTGCCATATAGCCTTGCATCGTCGCCTATTCACTGTTCTGACTATTTCGGGCATCCGCGCCCTTCTCGGTCCGCATGACCCGTACTATGATGCAACATTTAAATTGGTTTCTAATGGTCGAGGTCAGATATAAAGGAGAACAGATTTTTTCGTGTAGAAATTTTCCATTGTCATATAATAGGCTTTGTCAATAACATTTTGGGGTTCTGCAAAAATATTAGGCAGTATTCGCTGTCCTGAGGAATATCGACTGTCACTAGTTTAGGTTAAAGAACGTACATTTAGTAAACGGCTATTAGAGTACAAATGTAGACGTTTAGATTAAATTGAAGTTTGACCTTCATGAAAATCTTCTCGTGTAGGCATAGGTCGTACGACAAAATATACGTACGACAAAAAAAAAAACCCATGTCGTTTTTCACCCTCTGCCTGGGCTGTGTAATGTTCGCAATGTAATCTGGGGTGGCACTCAATGGAGAAGACATTTGTTGATACTTTTTATGATACCACCAATGATGAATATTTATCCTGAAAATGATAAGAATGTTAAACGTTTTACTATTACGGTGATTTGACGATATAATTTTGTACGCTCGCTGATCACATAAAGAACGTGCAGACAGCCCGCAAATACCTCCCAGGTGCCTCGGGTATATACTACGTAGTACGTAGACGATATTTTTTATTTCCCGCGATGCGAATCCAGCATATTCCGGCTCAATGGAACCCGAACGTTGGACAAAGGAACATGCCATTATTGGGTTATTATTATCGAATCCCATCTGTGATTAATTTATCACGGAAATATATCATGCGTATAATTAAATTATATAAATAGCATTTATTTTATGCAACAGAAAGCATATGGGATGACAAATACTATTGACGCATGACCATTATATGTATATCTAGATTAGTCTATCTATCTTTAATTTGTCATTTAAATCAGGCCGCCGAATCTAACGTATAGTTTGTACTAACTCTATATCAGACCGTTCACGCCTTCTAGTATAAACAAACATTGACAGAATGTCTATTTCCTATAGCAGTATACTGGGTAATTTTTCAAATCCTCATTGATAACTATCAAAGCGAAACTTAACAGTATTAGTTTATCGTCTGGTTTGCAGTTTAAAATTCATTCTCTTCTTGTGTGTGAGTATTTTCACAAGCAATTTACCCTCATTACTTAGAATATTTATAGCTATGTTCCTTAAACGCATGGTCCAAACAGAGGTCCTTGCCAGGTTGATCTTATTAACTAAATAAATAATATTTTAAATAACAGCACAAATGATTGAGTTTAAGTTTTAGAAGGCATTTATTTATTTTTTTAAACTGCGTTGCCAACACGTAGTACTTTTTCCCTTTTTTTTTTTAACGGCACGCATAATCTAGCAATTATCATTGAGAGGCATCTTCTGTAATACTAATTGTTCATTTATATTAAAAACAATTCTAGTAATAACACTTAGCACCTTGTTTTCCCTTATTCTTCGGCATCATCATTTAAGTGGGCAATTGAGCAGTACTTGCAAGTGTCAGAGAAATATTTCAATGCTCATTTTTTTAGATGAGATAAACTATCTGCCCGGAGGGCGAAGCTCAAGCGAAGGGCGAAAACGGTTTCTCAATATCTATCCCTGTCTATGCTCTATTGACATATGTTGTGTCATAATCGTGTTTACTGTAGCATGCCAAGATATTTCGACACCGATAAGAAGCATTTACTTTCGTCTTTTTGCTTTCACCTTAGCAACGTCTTATTGTTTGACAATGCTTACACCCTTCGTCTGATCGTCGATGGTACGGTTTCTGCAAAACGGAGTATACTTATGTCTAAATATCCCTCAATATTTGACTATTCATCGCGTTGCCACACCCGGCCTGGATTCATCGGCACAGAAAGGCCTAACTGTCGATCCGTCTCCATCAAGAACTGGGTGTCCTGGCGTAGCTACTGACTCCATTGGTTCGTGTGGTCACATTGGTAATGGTGATGGTACTTTTTGTTGCTTTGTTAGGATATGAGAATATTTGGTGAATGGAGTATGACTCTCCAAAGGCCACAGCAGAGAAGGACGTCAAGAACAACGAAGTTACCAAACGAACCTACTGGCATAGCTAATAGTTACTAAAGGCGTGACAAGTGCAAACAACTATAGTGCCACTTTTGTTGAAATGAAAAGTCAGCTAAATATGTCTGTCTTCTCGTTTCTTTCTCAGTCGTATGACACAGTAAGTCTCGTTACCTACAGTGGTAAATCTACGTGATTACGTTATCTTATTCCTCTCTTAACTATTCCCAGAAACAGTAAGCAATAATTTCGTAGCCCGCCCTTTATTTCTTAAGCACGAAGGCCTAGAAAGCGACACAATATGGCATTATCAAGTTGTAAGGCAAATGGCAACGGTGTCGAATACTAGACTAGTTTTGCTACAAAGTAAGTAGGATTCAAAAAGCATTAGCATCAGTGATACGGTGGTGCCCCGGGTTAGTTACCGATATTGCCGGTGCTGCGGCTATTACCACCGGCACCCACTGTGACAAACTTCGTCCTGGGATAACGTGCTCTTTGTACGGCGATGTCAGAAGGCCAAGTATGTACCTGGGAGTTCATGGATGGTGAGTGCAATCGTGCTGGTTGTGTCTAGTTCGGCTAGTGGTTGTCTTGTTCTACTGGCAACGGCAGCAGCGAATGATAGTGCGGCCTGTTGAAGAGGAACGGATGCTTTCTATTCACATCCCTTTTCAAGCGCTTCAGACTTTTTATTGCGAATAAAAACAGAAGAAGAACTGGTAAAAGAAGAATGGGAAGGGAAGAATGTCAGTCCGCAGGAAAATCAAGCCAAGACTATTCGGTTGAAAACAACAGGGCGTGAGACATGCATCGGAGACGAAAACCCAAGCAGATGCTGAGGGAAAAGAACTTTCTTTCCATCGAAATAGCTGAGCGTGGCTAATAATAATAGGGAGGGGCTCCCGCGAGTGAGTATTTAGATCCAGATCGTGCTAGGAATTAAATATCTGAGGCGAACTTGCAAATCGAGATCAGTCCGATGCAATACTTCTGCTTTTTTTGTGCGTTTTCTAAGGCTATTTTTTAAGGAAATGATCATATTGTGCAACCAGAAAAAAAAAGAGTTTACCTTCAACTGGTCTGTTAACGTATGAAATACATTGAAGCAGATGTGCTCGTAAGAGTTTTTCTGTCCGATACCACATTAGTGTTGGATAGGCGTTAGGTAGCCTCCAGGGGGGTTGCTAATCTAATAAACTTGCTCGATTGAGACGGCAATAATACGCGTATCTGTTATACATCCTACTCCAAATAATCAGCATTATGCTAATGCTCGCCTTCCGTATTTCTGGATGGATGGATGGATGGATGGATTCTAACCTCGTCGTGTTTCTTACCATTCGTAACATGCCCTGCATTATACAGCACTGTGAGCCCATAAAATCATTCCTTCGTAAAGAAATTCGTATTTAAGTATACATTGACATCAGTTTTTGCAGATCGTTTTCCGCTACCCATCGCATACTATCGACTGATATTCACGTCTGAAAAAAAAAACAGGTTTGCAGTATTATATCTCATAAAGAAGGTTGCCTTACTGTATGCCTTACACATGCAACGTTCTACGGAAACTATTTTATTACAGGGTATCCAAGTGTTATGCCGAAAATGCTATATTTAGGATTATGCTCTATAAAAACTCTTCTGTAAAGTCTAGCGTTATAGCTTATATTGTAGCAGGCCTAAAAAAATTTTAGTGGATTCCCATGGCAGAGAAAATAGAAATAAAGACAAAAAAAAAAAAAAGAAACCGGCATACTCTTTCGTTCGCATAGCCTTCATGCCAAAATGATATAGTGGGCTGTTTATGGTACAGTGATGGCTATTTAGAACAATATGAAGGTAAATTTGTGTGCAAATAAAATGGCGATTCATGAAACTTCACAAGAGCTCAAACTATATCGGTTGGCCTCATAATAACTGAATTATTATATTCTAGAATTGCATTTCGGGACTTCTATGTTGATTTCTACAGATTGCCGTAGAAAGTATCAAGTTCTTCTCTAAAAAAGTTTCTCACCAGGTTCTGATAGCGAAAGCCCGCTCGACTCCAGTTAAACGGTAAGTCG